>NW_016107325.1:5586130-5613203 GCF_001604975.1 Cebus imitator
AAAAAAAAAAAAAAAAAAAAAAATACAACTGAGAAGGAACATTTGTTTTACACATGTGTTACAGTTTGTTTTTTGAATGCTGTACCCTCCCCTAAAACCCCAGCCTGGCTTCCTGGTGTTTGCTTCAGCAGTTCAATATGAATAGCAAAATATAAGGGATTAGGTCTGGCAACCAAACACTTCTCTAAACAAAAGGAAGGTAAACTGATCATTTATAATGATAAATTCTCCTTTACCCTTGTGATTTGAGCTATTCTGCAGATAATTCCCAAGAGATATGATTTACAGTTTTCACTCTGAAAGATGTTGCTGTCTTGGTGACTAACACCCTTTTAATTAAAGATCATTTTCTATTTCTTATAGCTCTTACATCTAGGCTATTTAAAATCATTTTATAGTATAAATTCACTTTTTGCTACTACTAACATTTTATTTGCAGAAAAGTTACACAGTGTGTTATTAGAAAAGCAAAACAGTCTTTGTAGACAGACATAATTTGGTTCTTTCTTTCCCTTCCCCTACCTCCCCAAAAACTCTCCACCTTAATTTTTGTCATTTTCATGAGAAATTGATCTTTTGTATGGACTAGAGATAATAGATACCTCTGAAGTAAATGAATTATTTCTGTTTAAAATATGCTAGCTATGGAGATATAGTACCTAGAATTCATAAACATGCTTTTTTGAACATCAACATCTTATCAAGGCATTGTAATGGTGATATAGTCTTTGTTACACAGAAAACTTACCTCATTATCAACGGCTTAATACTTTGACCATTTTTAAATTGCACAGGTCTAAATCTGAGTATGTATCTGTCAACTAGAACACTGAGTGTTTAACTTCAATTTCTTCGCCACTAAAACTGCTTCCTTATGCTTTATTTTTATGCTTTATGTTAACAGTGTCACAAATAATAAACACATTATTCTCAAAATATTTTAGATATTTTGTGCTACAGACTGTAGTGAAGTTTTGCTGAGGTCCAAAGAGAAACCAAAATAAATATTATGCTCTGACAGTAGTATATCAAAAGGAGAAAGAAAAAAATATATTTTTAAAAGATGCCTATTCAGGGTTTCCAAGTATGTATGCTACACTGTATAAAAATATAGAAGAACTATTTCAAATATGATTTGCATACTATATCTGGGAAAAGGCATATGTATTGTCCCTGTGTTATTTTGTATTAAAATTTTATTTTTACTTTTAAATAACCAGGTATGATTCATTTGAAAATACTGAGTTAGTAGAATTATACATTTCCTTTTCATTATTAAATACTTTGTTTTTGTCTACTCATCTGCATATGACAATAGACTTCAGAAAGGATACAGATAAAAGCTATATATGTTTATCCATATATAGCTTCAAAAAAAGTACTGTTTGGTTCATAAAGGAGTGTCCAATTTCAATGGAGATTAGGAAAGAAGAATATAGGATTAAGAGTAACAAACAACCATGAGGTCTTTTTCTTTTGCCAATATACAAAATAATTATACTGAGAAGTAATCTAAATGGATAAGCCTGTATTTAAAATTTGGAAATCTAAAAATGTTTCTCATTTTACTTTTTTCCTTATAAAAGTAGGTATTCTTAAAATAGACAAAATAGAAAAGCTATTTGCTCACCTGATCTTGTTTCTCAATGTGGTGTCAGGATGACAAGTGCTTTCATGCATCTCATTTGAGTTTTAAGTTGTCTCAGCTTAGATTTCTAGTAGCATTAGGAATCTTAGGTTTAAATTTTTTAATAGATATTAACTCTCACTGCTTGAGCATATTAATTCAGATTATTTTAATGTGGCTGAGGTTTTATGCCAGCTAGCTTTGCTGAAAGAAAATATCTGCTTTTTCAGAGCCATTTCATTTCTCCACATTTTGTTCACAAGTGGGATAGATCAACTGCTAGAAAAATAATTCAAAGCACATTTCTGTCAATTTGGGGACTTCTCTCTCTATATAGAAACCTACATGTTCAATTTAGCATAATGGTTCCGAGCACAAATCTAGAGTTAGGTTGCCTGGCTTCCAGGTGCAGATCTACCACTTACTATTATAGTTGTGTGGCCTTTGAATTAACCTCTCCAACCAGTTTCTTCACATGGAAAGTGGGGATAATAATAGTGCCTACCTTGGGATTACTTTGAGTATTGAATTAATGTACATACAATGATTATAACGCGCATGCCAGGTGGAAGTGCTATTAATGTTAATAGTCATTGCCATTAGCAGCAGCAGCTGATTCTTTGGCATTCACCTTGTTCTCCTTGTGAAGATCATTTGATAAGTCTCTCCTCTTCAGGTGTTACAGAATCTGATTACCTCACCAGTTAGTTTTCCTGATACGTTGTTTGCAAGTAGCAAATGTCATCTACAAAGACAGTACTGTTTCCTAGACTTTTCTGCCACTTTCAAGTCTACTACTAGGAAGAATGACTACTCGAGAGTTAATGGACTTTAAGAACCTCAGAGGCTAAAGAAATCCAGCTAAACAATTAAGCTTCATCACAGTTACTATATCATTCCTAGTCACAGAGTATCTGGTAGATGTTTATTATTATAGTAGGCTCTGTAGGGGAGAGATTACAGATTCATTCATAATTCATTTGTTAGGGGCATACTATGTGCCAGGTACTGGGCAAGGGTCTGGAGTTAGAGGGAAACAAAGCATAGTTTAAGACCTCAAAAAGCCTACTTTAATGGGAGAAAGTTAAATTTGGAAATACAGTCATGTGCCGAATGACATTTTCAATCAACAACAGATTGCATATACAATGATGGCCCCATAAGATTATAATGGAGGTTAAAAGTTCATATCATCCTAGTGACATTGTAGCTGTCATAACATTGTAGCGCACTTTTTTTTGGTAAATTTGGTGTAACCTAAGTGTATAGTGTTCATAAAGTCTACAGTGATGTACAGTAATGTCCTAGGCCTTCACATTCACTCACCATTCACTTGCTGACTCACTAAAAGCAACCTCCGGTCCTGCAGATTCTGTTCATAGTAAGTGCTCTATACAGGCATACCCATTTTTTATCTTTTATGCCATATTTTTACTGTACCTTTTCAAAGTTTAAATACACAAATACTTACCATTGTGTTATCTACAGTATTCAGAACAGTAACATGTTGTATAGGTTCGTAGCCTAAGAACAATAGGCTGTACCATATAGTGTAGGTGTATAGTAGACTATACTGTCTAGATTTTTGTAAGTACACTATGATGTTTGCCAATTAAGAAATTGCCTAACAATGCATTTCTCAAAATGTTTTCCATCATTAAGCCACGCATGACTATGTAACAGAGTGTTTCAGTCCTCCAGGCATCCAAGAGTCATGGGAGAGTCATCCAGAGAAACTATGTCCAAGCCAAGATATGAAGGACAAATAAGAGTTAGGCAAAGAATAATAGGAGGGGACACTTAAGGCAGTCTGCACAGCATCTGCAAAGGTGCAAAGACAAGAGAGTGTGGCTACTTTGGAGAACTATACAAAGTCCATTATAGACAGAGTATGGAGTGAAGGATGAGCATGGAGGGGTAACCAGGGGCCAGTTATGGACAGTCTTATAAGCCTTTTCTGAGATTTGAGGGCCTTGGTGGGTCATCAAAAGATTTATTAGGAAGCTAACGTGATCAGATAGTATTTTAGAAAAGCTACTCTGAGAATGAGGGATGGAGGGGAAGTTGCAATGAAAAGAACAGATTGGATATGAAACAAATTTAGAGGCAAGGAGTTTAAAGGCTGTTATAATAATCCAATAAGAAAGGATGGTATGAAAAGAGGTATAAAGAGAGGCAGTTGGCATATAGCAAGATGAACCAAAGAAATTGGTTGCATTGTACTACACATATACAAACAGAAAAAAATATATCATATTGGAATGTGCTGTGGCAAAAGACAGGTGTCATGAGACTGCCAAGACCAAAGGAATGTAAAGGAACTGATGTTTGTTAAGTGCCTGGTAACCTGTACAGACATTTTGTATACCTTGTGTTCTGTATAACCTGTCTACCTAAATTTTCATCACTGGTAATGTCTCTATTTGTGAATGTTCAACAGTGTTGATAACAGTTTTTAAAATAAACTTCAGTGCCTTCTTTAAGGAACATGGTGGAACTTAACCTTTTTCTAATGTCTCAGAATCATCAACATGGAGAGTACTTTGACTATTGTTTTTTGTATTGAGCACTTCTTGGCCCTATACTAAACTAGTGTGTTCTAAGTTCATATATCAGCTTTTTTGTTTTTCTTTTCTCTTCCTATGCTTTTTTCTTGTTGATATCTGTGTCTGCCTTTAGCAACTCATATTCCCTTTTAATTTGCTGTTTCAAACCAGCTGTCAGTTAGGGAAAACCCATCAAGCTTGTTAGAATAAATCTAAATGAGAATAGGAGCAAAATTCTTACATCTTGGACCTTGTCGCTCTAATTCTGGCTCCTCAGAAGCTCTACTTTCTTTCTAGCTTTTGAGTATGTCCTTGAAAGCTGAATTTGTTGGATAAGTCGTTCTAGATAAATGAGCTACAGATGCGCTTTATCTACCAGATATTTACCTGTTATTTACAGAGGCCTTTTTAAAAAAAAAAAAAAAAAAAAAGATGTAAGATAAGAGGGTGTGGTGGCTCACACCTGTAATCCTAGCAATTTGGGAGGCCGAGGCGGGTGGATCACCTGAGATCAGGAGTTCGAGACCAGCCTGACCAATATGGTGAAACCCTGTTTCAAAAAAATGAATAAACAAATAAAAGATATATGATGAGAAAATCATATATACAGTTTTCTTAACATGCATCACAGTGTTTCATCCTTCCTTTGCCTTCACTTTCTTTCCCCAATTCCTACAACCACCCGTCCCTCACATGGATTATTGAGAGCAGACAGTGGCTAAACTCATTAGTGATATACTTAGACAGTGACATTAATAATAAATGACCTAATTTTAGATATACCTAGTAAGATTTTTCCTTTTAACAACTTGTCTAAGCAAACTCACAGTTATAGCTTCTGTTACTGACAAAATGTTTAAATGTATACACTATAAGCAAATGTTTTTTAAGTGTGGAGCAGTGTAACTGTGAACAAGATGCAAAGCTTACAGCAAAAGACCTAGGAAAAGACAACGAAGTTAAATTGCAACTAATAAGCTATGTTTCAGTTCACCCGCCGGAGACTGCTAGTATTCTGTGTAAGATGGTAGCAGATTTTAAAATCCCAGTTGTCTTCATTTGCTATAAAAACCAATAGAAAAAAATAATAATAATCTGTCCAAAGCTGATTGAACAGATTTTTTTAAATGATTTGAATGTATCTGTTTCTCTTTTGTGTTCTTCTCTCTGCAGAAACACAGTGCTCTGTGCCTATACAGTGCACGGATAAAACAGATAAACAAGAAGCGCTATTTAAGCCTCAGGCTAAAGATGATATAAATAGAGGTGCACCATGCATCACATCTGTCACACCAAGAGGACTGGGCAGAGATGAGGAAGACACCTCTTTTGAATCACTTTCTAAATTCAACGTCAAGTTTCCACCTATGGACAATGACTCGACTTTCTTACATAGCACTCCAGAGAGACCCGGCGTTCTTAGCCCTGCCACATCTGAGGAAGTGTGCCAAGAGAAATTTAATATGGTGTTCAGAGACAACCCAGGGAACTTTGTTAAAACAGAAGAAACTTTATTTGAAGTTCAGAGAATTGACCCCATAGCTTCAGCTATACAAAACCTTAAAACAACTGACAAAATAAAACCCTCAAATCTTGTAAACACTTGTATCAGGACGACTCTGGATAGAGCTGCGTGTTTGCCACCTGGAGACAATAATGCATTATATGTAAATACCTTCTCACTTCTGGGCCCATCTGATGCACCTTTTCCCTCACTTGATTCCCCAGGAAAAGCTATCCGAGGACCACAGCAGGTAACTTTTCTATTAACAAATATGTTATTATGTGTGAACACACATTTTGCCATACATGCACAGATATGCATCTTTTACGTTATCAGACATCCTTTTTAAACTACTGACTAGCCAAACTTAAAGCTTTCAAAAAAACATGTAAGTTCTATAATAAATGACATGAAATTAGAAAAACTGAATATGGTAAAACTCTATTGTAAAGTACCTTAGAATTTATGTCAGATTTAAAAATACATCCTAAGCCTTATCCATATTTATCATGGTGTCATTTTCCTAGTTCCTTGTTTACTCAGCATTAATATTATAAGAAGATTATTAAATTTCATAGTGTGAAACCAATGCTGTTTTATTTAATAGTTTGTATATATATTCATCTTTATAAGAATTTATGATCTTTCAAAAGTAAATAATTGCATCCTACATTCCGTGAACCATCTTTCAACTAATACTTCTACTACAATTCTCAGTTATATAATACATAGATCTGTAGGGTTTAGTTTTGTTTTTGGTTGCTAACCTGGCAATGAACGTGTAGCCTAGTATATTTTTAAAGTAGTCTCTGCATGTGTATGATATCAAATATTTTATTTAACGTTTCTACAGCTCACAGACTAGTATCCCCCAAACCTACCTTTTAGATTCAAGTTCCATCACAGAATAATTCTTCTAGTTAAAAAAAAAAAAAAAGTTTAATGTCTGAAAGCAAATGAAAAATATATAATTTTTAAAAAGGCAGAAGCTTATGGAAATACAGATTGATGTAAATGTCTGTGTAACTTGCAAACATTGATTTCTCTTTGCCTTGAGATATTTAATTTTTTTTAAGTGTTATTAATACCCTTTTGCTTTAAGTACACTTATAGGTTATAGACTTAAATCAGCATGCAAAGAAGGCAGTTGTCAAGCTGTGGTATATTTTAGTAGTGGGAAAAACTAGGCATGGCTGACAGTAAGTTTTAATTACAACCTCACTTATGTTCTTGTTCATTATACTTTATTTCACATCATAGTCTCCGTTATACTTACTACTAAATGAAACAAATTAAACAATTTCATTTATTGCAAGGAGAATTCCTGTGGAGCTGTGAAGTGCATCAGTTCTAATGCTTGTTACTTTTTTCTCTATTATATGTCTTGCTTGTTCTTTTACTAGTCTGTGCATTCATGTTTCAGTAGATGGCACCCTGCATTGTACATTTGCTTTCTATATTACAGCAAGGGAAACAGCTGGTATGTGATTACAACTTGATGAAAAAGTATTCAGCTTAAAAAATGCAGGAGAATTAGTGTTGAGTTGTCATAAGACATGGGGCATAAGGTTAGATAATTGATATTTTGGCAGAAAAAGCCAAGAAATCTGTTTTGAAGACCATGTTACAGTTTAGGATGGAAATAATATTTCTTAAAGTCAGTTTTTAAAAAAAATTTTAAGCTATTTTATTTGTATTAATAAAACTAGCATGTTAAGTACAAAATTCCTGAGTTGAGCCAGGTACGGTAGTTCATGCCTATAATCCCAGCACTTTGGGAGGTTGAGGCAGGAGGATTACTTGAGCCCAGGAATTTGAGACTAGCCTGGGGAATATAGTGAGAACTGGTGTCTACAAATACATACATATATATGTAGCTGGATGTGGTGGCATACCCTATGGTCCCAGCTACTTGGGAAGCTGAGGTGGGGGGGTTGCTTGAGCTAGGTAGTTCAAGGCTGCAGTGTGCTGTGATGGTGCCACTGTACTCCAGCCTGGGTAACAGAGCGAGGCCCTGTCTCAAAATAATAATAATAATAATAATTTTTAAAATCCTGAGTTGTTTGTAGATAGTAACAAAGATAGGTGAAATTTTGGGCTACGTCTTTCAAAATTTTACTTTATAGCAATCATTACTACTAAACACCTATTTTATATATTAAGCTACCATAACAAAGACTAAAGTATATCAGCTTATTATTGTTCTATGTGATTTTCTTTTTTACTTTGCTGAGTCAGTGATTAGAATCCCAACTAAATTCTATGAAGAGATCAAATCTGAACTAAACGTTCTTAATAGAGAAGGATGAATATGGACTTAGAAGGTAAATTGAGAATGGAAGATTGCCTTACCAACTTTAGACGCTAAATTGCTTCTGATTTAATTTCTTACTATTTTATATATCTTAATAAGAATTATCTTTAAAGTAACAATTTTTATTTTTGGCCATATCAATTTCCCATTACAGTGATTTGTACTTTTAAAATTTACACTGAAAACATTAAAATTAGAATCAGGTTAACTCTAACTAGAATTTTGTTTATATGTTCATAATTTTTAAGACTTTTATCAAAGAAGTTTTTCCAAAGAAAGTTGTTTTACCCTAAATTTTATAACATTTATTTTAAATATTACTATTTTTTGTAATAAAACTGACATTTCTTATGAAAGGAATTGAGTCAGCATTATTATAAGTCCTCCATACTGATAATTTGAATTTATCTGGGTGCCTAGACAGACCTTGTATATTTACACCAATTGTACACAGCAGTAAACTGCTTATAAGAAGACAGTGAAACCCAAATGCTTCGATTAGTAATATACTATTTATGTGAATGATTGGTTAACCAGAATGAAAGAAGTTAGGGGAAATAACAGTAACACTTGTATCAGGTGCTGGGCTAGGCTTGTGTGACTTTAAAAACATATTAGTAATAGGAGGATAAGGGGTCTCTTTAAATTTGACTTTACGAGGTGATTCCTCTCAAAATATCAGAATTTAGCTGTGTCAGAGTAATTTACCTGTGTCCACATATGAAAGAAATTTTAAAAAATAATTTGGTTTACACAATTCAGGAAAATATCTTCCAGTTAACAAACATCTATTATATACCTATTATTAAGCTAAATGCTATTTCTTGTCCTTCTAGAAGTTTTTTTAAAAAAAGAATAAATGCACTTATGAAAGGGTATTTATGTGCTGGTTATAGTGGAGGTGGTTCTGTTAAATTATGATTTTCCTTAATTGTTTAACCAGGCAACTATTGACAAATTTACTTTATTCAGCCATAAGAATGAGTGGGGCTAAACTATGTATTGTATCACAGAAGCAAAGTAAGAAGTCGAAAGACTGCATGTGTTAGATTTTGTTGAATGATTAAATATTTGCATTTTTAAAAACAAAAGATAACTGATCGGTGAAATTTGTTAATTAGTTTAAAAGGAAATTTTTATCTTTAAAAATCAAAATAATGCTGATTCATGTATGAGGTATTCACTGTGTTTGCTTATAAATAGTAGTGAAATTGATTTTGATTCAGAAACAATGCACACACATATCATGTCTCGTATACTATATAATGAAGCCCCTATAATTTAAGGTTTCTATTGTAAAATAGAAAAGAGAATTTAATTAAAAAGTCTAGAGTATCAACTATTGTTCCAAAACTACTGCTGTTGTGATCATTAGGTTTTAAAAATTGCATGCTAAAGCTGCAATCGTTTTAAATATATAAAGATAAAATGTATCTGTGTGTGTCCCAAGTGATTTTTAATCAAAGTTTTGTTGTGTCCTTTATGAAACAAAGAATTGAGTTGTGTCCTCATGCTAACTTTATGGAAAAGTAATTTGCTTTTATATTAGAGAATTAAATATATATGCTCATATATACGTCATTCAAAAATTCAAATTTGAAGTTCAGTGCTATTTGAATTTAAACACAAGTAACAGAAGATATTTTTGTTTCCTGCAGCCCATTTGGAAGCCCTTTCCTAATCAAGACAGTGACTCGGTGGTACTAAGTGGCACAGACTCAGAACTGCATATACCTCGAGTATGTGAATTCTGTCAAGCAGTTTTCCCACCATCCATTACATCCAGGGGGGATTTCCTTCGGCACCTTAATTCACACTTTAATGGAGAGACTTAAGACACATTTGAAAACAGACATATCAAGTTCTATGTGATGATTCTGGGTTTGTAATACTATAAATACTTGATTGTAAACTAAATTCAAGATCATTTATAGGAAAATCTAGTTTCACAGCTATTTGAATTTTTTTCTAGATTTACTATATAGCTCTTATTTTTTAAAAAGATCATTGTGTTCTTTCTTGGAGAGATAAGCCCAAAAGAAGAAAAACAAAAAAACATTCTTTATAAAACTATAAGCCTTTGTATTCATGTTTACAGTGTTATTATTATAATTCAAAATTATGTCTGTGACTTACAGAGTTATATAATCATAATTTATGTTTATTTCAAATATCTAAGTTTATTGCTTGGATTTCTAATGAGAGCTGTTGAATTTGGTGATGTCAAATGTTTCTAGGGTTTTTTAAAATTTGTTTTTATTGAAAAATTTACATTATTTATGCTATAGGTGATATTCTCTTTGAATAAACCTATAATAGAAAATAGCAGACAACATAAACATCTTTGTAAATATCAAACCTAATACATTTTTTGTCCAGTGATTTAAAAACTGGTAGAATTATTTAAACTTTAAATTTTTTAAAATAATATACATGGCTTTAATTTTTACTATGTGTATAGCTACGTGATGAAATTAATTAAATATTAAAAGAGTCACTTCTATTGTGATCATTAGTGTGTTTGTTCTTTGTTCCTGAATTTAAAAAAAAGAAGGAAGAAAAGGAAGGAAGGAAAGAATCACATTTTTAGGGAAGTTTATACAATTCATGTTTTCATTTCAGTAACCTAATAGAAGGGTGACGACCAGATTCGGTGGCATTTATTACAATTAGTGAATCACTTTGAATTTTAAAATTATTTTTCAAACTACACTTTCTAAAGAAACATTTGTTTTTAATGGGAACAAATCTAAAACCCTGTAAGGACTATCCATATTTATTAACTTAGATTAGAAATGTTCATATTCTTGTTGTGAAATTTGTTATTCATTGTTAGCAGCCTGATTGATGGCCACTGAAAGACATTTGAGAGAGTGGATACCAAATTCGGAAGGCTGCAAATTTGTTTAAAATGAGACTTCCCTTTCATTTTTATTCTCTTATGATTCTCGCCTTTTGGGTTTCTCTTCTCCCCTGATTCTTAAAAGTATTTGAGGCATGGCTTCCATTTTATGAAGTAAGCATTGATTTGCAACTCTCAGAAATTTGAGCCTTCTTGAAACAAGTGCTTTAAACTGGAGGGTGTAGGATGGGGGAATATGAGCAGGCCTCTGTGCCACAGTGAAGAACCTTAACTTGTGGAAGAATGAGAGTGGTGCCTCGACTTCTCCCGGTGCCAAGCACATCGTATTGACATCTTCCTCACCAAGGTGACATAGCGATTATTAGGTATTCACTGCGAAGGGTTCTGAGGCATGTACATCTTTCTTTCCTTGCCACTAGGGCTGAATGGAAATGCTTAGACAATTATCCAAGTTTCTTCCCTTCCCCCCACTTCCCGCCCACCCATATTTCCCTCTCACTCCTCCCACACACACACACAAAATTAAAAATAACAACTTCCCAGCGTGTACCAGCCAGAATATACCAGTGTACCTATCTCGTGAAAGGGGATTCTTCTTTTCCCGTCCTTTGCTAGATGGGAAGACTTCCTCTCAACACAGTTGACATCTACTAGATTGCTGACAACCAGAGGAAACTGAAAGTGACTCAAATTAACGTGTACTATTGACCTTCCTCCCCAGCCCATCCTTTCCCACCCCCACCACTTTTAGCAGGACTAGCAAACTGAGTTTTCTTTTGGGTTCCAGCGGCACCTTAAGCTCCACGTTCTGAGGGACAGAGACCATCTGGGGCCACAGGAGAGGCGGCCTGGAGAGCCGCCCCCTGCCCTGCTCTCAGAGGGAGCGCGGGCCACCGCTCGAAAAGTGGAGTGGGCACCCGCCAGGTCTCTCCCTGTCTCATGACTGAGTCGTGCAGGGGCTGGCTTTTGGCATCTGCTAAGCGTGGCCGGGTAAGAACAGCTCCCAGGTAAAAAAGCTGCACACGCGAAACGCTGGGTCTGAAAAACCACCCCCGCCGAGGCGAGGCAGTTGTGAGCGGGATGCCTGAGAAGTGGGAGGTGAATGTCCTCGGGAGGGCCCCCCCCCCGGTGCAGCTTTCCCCGGAGGCTGAGGCTGCTGCCAGCGGGGACATCTGCTTTCTTACACTCCAGCCTGGCTCACCCCGCCCCCTCAGCCCCGGGTTGCGTGGTTATTTTACCAACACGGGGGGAGGGAGAGCTCGAGGAGGTAGAAAAGGGGTGGATGGAAGCTTAGAAGATTTTCTTCCCACTCCCCCACGTCCCCTCCTTTCTTCACATCTTTTAACCTTCAAGGTAAAGACTTTATAAATAGAAAACAATAAGCGTGTCCGCCGGCTCGCAGGCCCTCCGGCTCGCCGGGGCTCTCGGGCGCCGGGCCTGGCCCCTTTCCATCGTCCCCGAGTCGGGCCGTGCTTCGGAGGTTCCGCTGGGCACAGTGGCCGGCCGGGTGCACCCAGCCTGTGGCGCCTCCTCTCCCGGGCTGCTGCCTCGACAGCTGCTTGTAGCTACAGTAATTAGGCTGTCAGTGCTTGTTAGAGGAGAGAGGGAAAAACACGCTTCTGACAGCAGATTCCAAGACTCCCCAGTTTGTTAATTTCTAAGAGATCTTTAAAGCATTAATTGAGGTCTCCCCAACTCTCCCCTCCCGTCCCTCTCCCCAACTCCTCCCTTCCCAAAAATATCTTTAGGAGAAGCGAATTCTCTCCGCGTGGAAGCAGTGTTTCCCGCAAAACTGCCAGCCCGCCCCCCCGCTCACGCACAGACACCCGATTTCCCATATACAGATATGTGCACACATGTATACGCGGAAGGTTAACTCGGCGGAGGACTCGCCCAAATAGGCACCGGGATTGCATTTAAAATAATAATAAATAAATAAATAAATAAACTAGGGAGGAAAGAGGGGGAGGGAAGCAGAAGTCGAGAAGAAAAGAGAAAAGCAGCAGGCTGATTACGAGGTGTCAAAACTGCCAGGAGCAAGAAGGTGATAGCAATCAGGGGTGAGAAGAGTGCGGCATTCGTGCGGGGCAACTAATTATCCGTCTCATTTGAGAAGAGCAGCATTTGAGGCAGCAGCGTTCGCCTGCTGAACGGTGACAGATTGGCGCGGAGGAGAGGGGAGGTGTTAAAACAATGGAGCCGGGCGCGCGAGCGCTGCTGCATGCTAATCAGCCCTCCCTCCGCCTGCCTGCCGCGCTCCCTCCTTCCTCCCGGCCTCCCTCCTCCGCGCTCCCTCCTCCCGCCTGCGGCGCTCCCTCCTTTCCAGCGGGCCCCGCGCCGCCGCCGCCACCCGCTTCCTGCTCCCTCGCTTTCCCGCGCGTCCTTCCCGCCGCTGGCGAGTGGAACCCAGCCACCGCCACCGAGTCCCGCGCGGGCCGGGAGCCCTCGTGCGGCCAGCCATGCCGGCCAGGCTGAGCGCAGCCTAGCGCGGGTTTGCCCGAGGGCGCACCCTGCGCCGGGCGCCCACTCCGCGGAGCGGTGAGGTGAGGGCCAGCGTTCCAGGATCCACGTCTCGGGGAAGAGGCCGAAGAGCCTGCGTTATCACGCCCATTCGCTTTCTGGTGAATCGAACGCGTCGACCAGCGAGTGGGAGTCCAGGCGAATTCAGAAAAGGCTAGGGGCAGCCAGGGCTGGAAAGAGTGGCAAGGCCACAAAAGCCAAAGGCTCCAGTACTGACTGCAGATCCCCTGCCCTGCTTGCCCCAGCGAGACCGCCACTCCGAGGCCTCCAGCGGCCCCCAATCTGCCCTGCAGCGGCCGCGCCCCGCTGGCTTGCGGCTAGGTCAGCCCCCCAACCCCGTAACGCCTCCCGCGCTGCGGCCCTTAGACCCCTGCAGCCCCCCTTTTCGCCAGAGCCACGCGTCCACGGCTTAAATGATCGCAGCGAAGACACAAAAAGGACCTTAGTATTAATTGTGCTTCCAAGGCCTGACCTCCTGACCCCAAGACTAGACTAAGGGGTCGTCTGGGCCTCCAGAGTTCCCTAGAAAGACCGTCGGGAGGAGAGAAGGGCCTGGACAGAAGCGGGCCGCGCTCCCCACTGCCGCGGAGACTGCGGAGCTGCCGGGGCCGGGGCTGATCTGGAGGCCCAGCTCCCCGCCTGTCCGCTCTGTTCTGTACTTTGGCCTGAGAGAAGCTGGTCAAAAACAGCAGCACCCTTGCTGCCCTTGGACAAAGAGTCCATCAGAACCCAAGTCTGTTGAAAAAGGCCTTTCATATCTGTTGAGGCAGGCGGGGACCTGAGATTTGATACAACCTCCTCCTACTTTTTGACAGTAAAAGCTGATTGTTGCGCTTAAAAGACACTTTTATTCTTACCATTAAAATATTTTTACTGTCACGGGTTTACATGAACTACCTTAGAAACATCATAAAACTTCCTTCCCACTAAAGTGGATGGACCGCCAGAGTAAAAACCTGTGCGCTGTAATATTTTCTTCTGCTGACCCTTACCTTTGCATAACTTTATACACACTATTGTTCCTTTTTAAAAAAACAATTAAAAATAAGGTTTGCTGAAGCTAAGTCATATATACACCCAGCTTTCATTTGTATTATTTTGCTTTAAATTTTTCATGATAAAATTACACAAAAATGAAATTAAAATGAGTAAATTTTAATATTTGTATACCATCCTCATTGACCCTAGTCGTGAAAAACTACACAAGTGCACAGAGTGAATCATTTTTCCTTTTAGAATATGCCCAGGCATACCAGTAGAGTAGCTGAATGCAAACTTAAGATCTACTAAAATCATTCAGAATGTTCTAAAGTTTTTAAGTTGAAAAATCTTAGAAGAGTTACATAAAGATTTTGTGTAAGTAAGTGTTAATGCTTTCTGGTTTCCACTTTGGAAAACCACTAAGCAGGCCTCTGCCCTTAGCATATCACAGGCTTTTTGGTGCCACAGTATTAGCTGGCATTTGGAAAATTCCCTTGTGTCTGAATCTGTTAAAATAGCAACCTATCCAGCAAAACAAATTTTAACTTTATATTTATTCATGTAAACATGGAGATTCAGATGTTCCATCAGCGTCAAAATTAAGCAGCCTTTGCTTCATTAACCAATTCTATATAAGCAATGTCTCTCTAAAGCTGTGAACCTATAGAGCTCAAATAAATTTAGTTCAATTCCATGTTGTTACATATCTCACCAAATTCTTTGTCTTCCAATAACTTGGGTTTTTATAGGTTTAGTGTAATTTTTTCCTCAGTCTACAGACCTCACAAATTTGCATGACTGTTTTAATGGTGTATTTACAGATAAGTTTTTATTTGCACATAAGGACAAAAAGGTGAAGTGAAATTTGGTCCCAATGGAAACCTGTTAGGTTCCCTGAACATATGGCTCATTGGGCTGTTACTTCCTTTTTGAGATCATTTTCCAAGATTTTTTAATATATACATCAATTTGACACCAGTTATAAAAGAAAATATATTGGCTTTGAAGATTCCTCCACCTGGGGCATATCTCTTAATAACACACCATGTAGTCAGGTGTACCTCTGAACGTACAGGTTTCCAGTCTCTGAAAACAGGGCATAATTTGAAACTAGTCAGAGCTGCCAGTTGATTTACACCGTCTTTGAAATTAGGTAGTTCTTTGGATTCTTAGAATGCCACATTGATTTGATTAATACAGTTTAGGGGTGAGTGCCTAAAACTCTTTTTTGGAAGGCTGTGCACTTGGAATCCACAGTATTACAATGATTTCTCTCAGTAGATAGAAGTGATGTAAGTCTTATTTGTTGAAAGTGTGTGGTGCCAGCTTAAGACTTAAGGGGAAAATCACAGCACTTTGAGAAAGATGTAAATGTTCAATTGGTAAAAAAGGGGGAAAAACCGTGCTAAAACATGTGCCTATTTCCATTATGCTTAATTTACTATTCAAAACAAGTTTTTCCTAATAAGCTCTATTGTTTCTTTCTGTTTTGTAAAATTTAATATGTGTGAGACAAAAACCAGATTCAGAATGTGAATGAAGTCTGTTGAGCGAAAGATTGTTGGAGCTTACAGTTCAAGAAGGCCTCAAAAGAAACATCACTTTCTATCACCTAAAAGATATAAAGAAGCAAGTTTCTTGGGTCATTTCTAGAACCAGTTCCTAGATTGCCAATTTCCTCCATCCTCAGAGCTCCTCGTGGATGAATTCACACACTTTAAAGTGCACCAAGCACTAGCATATTCAGAGTGATTATGCCATGTTTATTTACTGCATAGCTGTAGCTTTCATTTTATTGTGGTCCTCTTTTTTCTGAAGCATCAGTCCCCTAATAGGACTGAAGTAAGTTCTCAAACATGTTATCCTCTTGTCCTGTCTATACATGGTTATGTATATCTCAAAGTCACTCACACATTTCCAGAGACTCTGCACCTGATTATGCAACCCTTTGAGGTTTAACCCATCTCCCATGGTTGAATGTCTCCTTAGAATTGAGAATGCCTGGATATCCTGGCACGTGCCCATGTGTCCTTTGTTGTTGAATACATTCAAAAACTATCTTGTTAATATCCTTTGGAAGGAGTGTACAAATGATGACTTCTCACTTTAAAATAAGCCAGGGCATAGTTGTTTGTAAAATAAGAAAATATTAAAGACTGCCTAATTCAACTTTCTTTTTGTGGACAAAACAACACACACAGACACACACACACACACACACACACACACACACACACACACTGTATCTAAAGAGAATAAATGAGTCCCTCACACCTACTGAAATAGTTAGAACTCAACTTATGCTCTCCAGCCTTTCAAACTACTGTTTTTTTCACTGTGTTTTCCATAACCAGCCCTTAGCTTAAAGAAAATATACTTTTTCACTGACTTTGTACTTTGTTTCAGAAGAAGCCTAAGTCCTATCCGAAATCTTTTTACACAAGACTAAACCACAAAGAGAGTAGGGGGTCTGACATTACCTGACAGAATGGGGTTTATTATTTAAAGGTTGTTGTCCAGTCGAGGTGGCTCATGCCTGTAATCCCAGCAACTTGGGAGGCCAAGACAGGTGGATCACCTGAGGTCAGGAGTTCGAGACCAGCCTGGCCAACATGGTGAAATCCCGTCTCTACTAAAAATAGAGAAATTAGCCAGGTGTGGCAGCGCCTGCAGTACCAGATATTCAGCAGGCTGAAGCAGGAGAATCACTTGAACCTGGAAGGCAGAGGCTGCAGTGAGCTGAGACCACCCCACTGCATTCCAGTCTGGGTGACAGAGCCAGACTCCATCTCAATAAATACACACATACATACATACATAAAGGTTGTCAATTTATCACCACTCTAACAAGGGCCCCAGTCCAGTTGCAGTGAGCCAAGATCACACCACTGCACTCCAGTCTGGGCAACTGAGCCAGACTCCAAAATCAATCAATTAAAAAGGCTGTTAATTTATCACCACTCTAACAAGGGCCCCAGTCCATTTCTGTTAGAAGAAGCACCTGGCATTGAGCATCTTTCAGGCCTTCTCCAATGAGAGAAGAGCAAGTCATGGAACATATTTTTGTAGTCTGAGACACTAACATGCGAGAAGGTAAAAATGATTTGTACCGCTAGAGTATGGAGTTTAACCATAACTGCCAAACCACAGTGCTAAATTTTTTAACAGTCTGAATTCTAAACCAAAGGTTAGAGATTGTCTGGGGGAAATAAATAGCTAACCAGCATGAACTGGAAGTGAGCTTACGTATTTTCTAAAACTATTGATCTGGAACTAAGACATTCTCTAAACCAACCAAATACTTCATTTGGTTCCAGAGCTGGCTTTCACTGTCCAGATAAGGCAGTGCAGCTCAGAAGGAGGTCTCAGCCTTATATTATCTTTCCCCCAGAGTGTTGGTGAATCAACTCTGAAAACCGCACTCGTTAGACAAATAGTTTCTCCATTTGCAGTTGTTAAATAGCTCTACCCGCCAGTGATAAAGGGGCATCCTGTGCGGGTGTATTCAGACCACTTCAAGCAACTGGCTTAAAAGGAAGTCTAGCTCACTGGGGATCCAAAGTATCAGTAAGGGTGATAAAGCTTGCTTGAAAAAGCTCTCTCTAACTGGGGCTGGGGAAGCAATGTAAGCAGCAGGCTTCCTCCAGAAAGCAGCTTTCTGACTCCTCACCCTCTCACATACATTTCAATATGCAAAGACCCACTGTTTTGTTGTGTTTTTCCTGAGGTTTTACTATTGGCATTGCAAAAGCCTTTTCTTTCAGCATCTGCAAGACCCTGTTTGATGAAATCTATTTCTAGGTTTAAAGCCTTTGATACATCTCAAAGCAGACTTTGCCTTTAAAGTTTTCAACTCAACTTTTTTGTTTTTGTTTTTTCAAAATAAACTAAATACCAATGGATAACGTGGCTCTATAGTCAAGATTTTTAAAAAATGTATACACTGGGGGTGGGGCACGGTGGCTCATGCCTGTAATCCCAGTACTTTGGGAGGCCGAGGTAGGCCGATCACGAGGTCAACAGATCAAGACCATCCTGGCCAACATGGTGAAACCCAGTCTCTACTAAAAACTAAAAATTAGCTGGGTGGTGTCTGTAGTCCCAGCTACTTGGGAGGCTGAGGCAGGAGTATCACTTGAACCTGGGAGGCAGAGGTTGCACTGAGCCGAGATGGAGCCACTGCACTCCAGCCTGGCAACAGAGCCAGACTCCCTCTCAAAAAAAAAAAAAAAGAAAAAGAAAAAGAAAACAAAAATGTATACACTAATGCCAACATGGTAACCACCACAGCTAACTTGCAGACATGCTAGGGTACGCTCTACTGGCTAGGAAGCGAAGGTTTATGTGGGTGAGACCCAATCAACCAACCTTAGGGAAGGAACACAGGTTCATTTCCTAGTGAAATGGCAACTAATGACTGCTACTTCCTTCTCAAATATAATGTAAGGACATTTCCAAGTCGCTTCAGTCATTTCTTCCTCCTTCACCATACCATGTGCTTACAAAAGTATGCTGTAGGAGCAACTCAGTTTCTTTTTCCAGGCAAGGTTCCATTAAAAATGTCCCCAATAACCTAATTACATCAGACAATGAGCTTTCCTTCTTGTATGGTTTCTTCAGCAAAATATTTTTTAGTTAGAATTGCCAGATTTAGTTAATACAAATACAGGATGCCCTGTTAAATTTGAATTTCAGGTAGGTAACAAGGTTTTACTCTAAGAATGCCCCACGCAATATTTGGCAACCCTATTTTTAACATTACATTGACTATATAGATATGAAATTGAATCTTAGCAGATTCTCTCCTAGTTTGGGGCTGGGTAAGTGGATAGGTGTGGAGCTAATGTCTGTTTTTCCGCCCGGAATCTTATTCGTTTTTCATTCCGCAGGGAACGTCTCTCAGCATTCACCGTACGCCCTCCTCCCCTTGCTTTTGCTGATAAAATGGTTTGTGTTGTGTTTAACGTGTTTATAAAGTCTCTCCGTAATAACATGAGCGTTTAAGAGAGAGAATTCGTGACACACCGCTTCCTCCCCTCCACAGTGCCCGGGCGTCTCTCTGGCCTCCGCCTCGGGGCGGGTTAGGAGGTGACACCTGAGAATCCTTCCCTCTCACCCCTGACCCAGCCGGAAAGGGAAACTGAGATGCGGGCAGTGGGCCCCTGGGAGGCCTGGGGAAGAGGAAGCAGAAAGCTGGAGCGCTTTTAGGTCCCTTCCAGTGCCACACTGCGGGGCGTTGAGGGGCCGAGCGAGGCAGGCCCTTCCCAGAGGCCTGGACAGGAGGCCTCTTCCAGGCGCTGGCCTGGCCCGCCTGCGGCCCTACAGGGGCCGCGCGCCCGGACCCTAGGACCTCTTTGCCGGCTGGAGGCCCGGGGGACCGACTGCTCCGGGCGCCCAGGGTCGGGGGACGCCGGGAAACCTCGGCTCCCGGGCGGGAGGCGCTCAGGCCCGTCTCAGCGCCCCCCAGCCGCGGCCGCGCTGGGCCTCGCTTCAGCCGGGCGATTCTTCCCCTCATTTGTTGCATTGTTTGCATTAATATGAATATCTTGTTCTGTTTGTTTTGTCTCCTGAGAGCCAATAAAGCTGTGAGTTTTTTCTTTACACCAAATGCAGCTCTACGGGCGATCAATCAATGGGTAGTCTTCAGATAATCTGTGAGAGTGAGAAATCTAATAAAGCTAGCGACTAAAAAAGGAAAACAAAATCTATTTTTCTCTTAGGTTAACTACGTCAAGATTAATGTGTTCCACTTCTGCTGCCTGAGGTGGGTTTAACTCTTGGTTGTTTGTTTTTTTTTCCCCCCCGCAACAAATGGATTTAAATGTCAAGTTGGGAGGGGAAGAGGGCTGAGGAGAGAAAAGAAGAAAGAAAAAGGATGTTTAGGAGCCTTTTAAATTTTCTGATGGTTGGCCGATACTCTCAAGAAGAGGAAAGACGGTACTTTCTAAAGTCCCAGAAAATGAGAAAAATGGAGTATTCTAACAAAATGTAATTTGGCAAAGAGGCCCTTCCTCAGTTTTCCGAACAGACAGGAAATGTAAATTAATAATGAAGTTAAATAAGTGATGATGATAAATAATTATTAGTACCTCCTACCCCATCACTTCTTTGCTTTTGCTAGACACTAAACCTGACTCCCCAAATGCATTTTTTGGAAGGGCCCTCAACCATCCTGAGCAATGCAGGAAATAAGAGAAAGCTCATCTGCCTGGGCTGCTGCAGTTCTCCTCACAGCACAATGCAACCCAAATCATTTATAAACAGATCAAAATAACAATCTGAATTATCTAACATTAGCAGCTAAACTGAAAAGCCCAAGATTATGTGATGAATTGTTAAATTTCAGTAGCATTGTTTTGGATTGCTAATTAAAAAAAATAAGCAAACCCCATGACTCTAGATATGACAACTGAAAATACCCACAAATTATTTAATAAATGAAGCGTCTAACAACTTTAACACTTCTTGGTCGCCCTGTTAATAAATGTAATTTGAGGTAGATTTTTAAAATCTTCAATCTAAACAGTGAATTCATTACACACCATTCAGATCTCTGGATGCCTATGGACTTCTTGGAATTAGGTGTTAAATAGACAAAAGTGAACCAAACTGCCTTTAAAAGCACAGCATGACCATGTAATTCTTTTTCCAGTTTGTGGTAAAAAATGATGAAACTTCTTTCCAAGTAGCTATCACCCAGATTTAGTGTGAAAAGTAGTGTAATTGTAATTCACGCCATCAGGGTCTATCGCTGATAGACGATCAGCTGTTCTGTAGAGGGGAGAGGCTTTCTTTTCAAATAGGAAAGCTGCCAAGTGCTCTGCGATACCTCCAGCAAGCTTATCGGATTGAGTTCAGAGCCAAAACAGCAGCTGCACACATATGCAAATTGGCAATTAATAGTATAACATTCTGTAAAAAAAAAAAATGTTTAAAAAAATTTTTAAAGAAGCTACCTGAACATTAACCTTAACTGTAACTGGGACTTCTAAGATGAATGACTAAGGATTAATTACCCTCTGGAGAGGACTTGCTCTTTAATACCTTCTCTCCTGCAGATCAAGTCTTTGTTGTCTTGCTGAGTTTTATCTGTTTCATGGAACACAACAATACGCTCTACAGGAAGAACTTTAAAATAACTAAAAAGCCCTTATATTTTGATTCCAGAAAATTGAGAAATTAAGTCCTTTCCATGGATCATTCTTTCTGTACACAGAGATCACAAAACAAGGGCTTTAGCATCCTCGTGAAAAAGACTTTTTGTTCTGAGTGTCATCATCTCCTTCCACTACAGCTTGCAATTGGAAGAAGCTTCACATCCTGGGGGTGCTGCCTATCTCTGTCTTGATTTCTGTCTGTCTCTTCCTCCCATTGACAGGAATGTCATTTGTATCCTCCACGCAGCAGTTTGCAGAAATCCAGCAAGGTTTATGGTTTATGTTGCCCAGCATGTATAAACACAACACTCTCAAATGTTTTTTAAAAATCTTTGAATTTGTTAGATTTCTTAACATCGTGGTCCCCCACCCCAATTTTCACACACTCAGTAATCTGTTGCCCTTGATACAGTCTTACAGTAGTTCTGACTAGAATTAGGTGGGTGGTCTAAGCCCCCAAAAGGGCCTGGCATTTACATAGCAGGCTTCCCCAATGCCTTCAGTCTTCCTCTCCCACTCTTCTTTTTCTCTTTCCCTCTAGCTCAGAGGAGGAGGGGATGTTGGGGGTAGGGGGTGATTAGCAAATGTTTCAGATAATCTGTGAATTCTTAATGATCATATTTCCATGGTGGAAGATCTCCCTATTTCTCTGATGTGACAGGTTACAGAAACCTTGGTGTTTGAGGTTTTACAGATATTTCCAAGTTCTAGGAGTTTTAACTTTGGGTCAAGATGTTGATTCCTTTTAATGTATGAGGGTGAAGGAGGTTTTATTTTGCTTTATTCTTTTAGATGTATGAGATAAGATTGTATCCAGTCTTGGCTGTAACCTATACCATAAATACAGAGTTACAACCATTATTGCTCTCTTTTTCTCCTTTTATCACCTACACTTCTGGAGATATTACTTTCAGTTTTATTGCAAATCAACTGTGTGTTTAGTTTAAACCATTATTTTTCATATACCATAGGCACACTTTTCTTATAATGAGACAAATTTTACATTATTAATGTTCCATCTAAAAGGATACTGCACACTTTCATTGCCAATATGGGCTTTGAATCTTGAATATCAACATTTTTATAGGAAATTTACCGATGTCAAATTTAAATGTATTTGCTTATTTCTTGGAAAAAAGATTTTGGATAACTGTCAAGCGTTCAATTCCACTTGGGGTGCAGAAAATTTTGAGCCTCTTGATAAGCAGGAAACAAATTTTCCTCTAACTAACCAACTCTGGATCAGAAAATTGAACTTTTCTAAATATTTATTATTAACAAAACTTTTTTTTTGTCTGATTCCACTAGAAGGATCCTATGTTGTGAATGCCATAAAGGTATGAGAGAAAAAAATGTCAAATCTAAATTTTATTTAGAAGTAAGATATTGCTTTTCTTGACTTGCAATCCAATTTGAATGCATTGTTACACTTTTCTGTTTTCTAATAATTAAATAACAATGGCTTAAAATGATAGTAACTCAATTGAAAAGTTGCTTTGGAATAAAACAAAAGCGGGAATGCCAACTTTCTTTTCTTCTCTATAACTTCATTAACATGGTTGTATAGACATTTGCATGTAAAATGTAGCTAACAAAAATTACACAGAAGTAAATTTAGTCCTCTAGTGCCTACCTCTATGGTGAAATCAGACCATTTGGCATAGTTTGAAGTCTTCCAAGAAGCCTGGTTTCCACCTGGAAAATAAATTACTAAATTTGAATGTGTTAACTTATACTATGGTGAGTTGTCTATCTGTTACATTTTATTTTAGTGCATATACTAGAAATTGTATTTAGGGTGTTCTAAAATTGTCATCTGTCAAGGTAGAGAATTATAATAATATAATTATACCCAAAAAGTGTTCTGACTTTAGATTATTTTGGCACTGTTACAAATATGATACATTTTAAAAAATTCAGAATGTTTATTACAAATTCATATGTTTAATTGTCAAATTTTGAGATTAATTTAGATAAGCTCTAACCAAAGTTTATTTGCATTTATTGGTACCTAGTTAATGCTTATACACAGGCTTCAGTATAACACATACACACTGTTGCAATATTTGGCAGTACTTATTTGCTTTATCTTTAAATGGTACTTTGTCCCAAAATTTTATGAGTTTGATAAATATCAAACATTTATCCAATCACTGTTGCATTCTCCATTCATCAGTACATTCTGTTTTAAATCATAAACAGTTTGATTCTGAATTATAAGAAATATTTTGAGTAATCAAAGATTTAATGTTGTATAACATAAAGTATCATAATGAGATTATTGATGAGATGTCATGATCAGTAAAGACCATACTCAGTAAATTTACCCAGATAAAACTATGTGTTATAATGCTGCAAGTGCACACAGAGGGAGGAGATAAAGGTGCGCTATCATGGCTAAGTAAAAACTCCTTACCACAGGTAGTGATAAGAACAAACAATGTCTTGTTAAAATGTGTAGCCTTTTCCTCATCTCAAAGGATAGTGCATTAATCTCCTAAAGAAAGTAATTTTTCTCTCTGAAATGTATATTAAGTTAAATAACTACAACAATTATGGTTGTGGAACTTTATTTTCTCAAGCTCAGAAGCTTTTAAATTTACTACAATATACCCAAATGTATCTAATTACTATATCACCATTGTAATGATTAAAATTTTGATGTTTGTCATTTTTTACATCCTAAAGCACTTTGTGAATCCCGGTGATTATATAATGGATACCATCTTCTGTGGGAGTGAAAAGAAGAAAAACTTGATTCATACTTAAAGGTGCTATATTTGAGGAATGTGATGTTAAAATATTTTCTCTTAGCATAAGGCATTTGTTTTAAAGAATGTATGTGGAGGACCCAGGACATTTTCTATATAGTAAACTGAATGATGAACATTATTAAGGATGACAAATGGGAATAAATTTTAGAAAGTCATACCTCTAGGAAATTTACTTGAACACTGGATTAATAGTCTAAGAAGTGATGGTGATAGAATTATAATAATGTCTTGGTTAAGCCCTTTCTCTGTGCTAGACACTTCATGTACATTCTCTCACTCAGTCATTAATAATCACCTAATGAACCCAACATGATTTTGTTTTACTGATGAGAAAAATAAAGCTAAGTTTAAGTCACATAGCTTGTAATAGATGAGGCTTTATAGCTGTCAGACTCTAAAGTCTATCTTATGTGTTGTAGTTCCACTCTGGTTTCTGAAGGACAGAAACATGGAGGAGGTTTGAAACTCTTTCCTCTCTTAAAATTCTTATCTTTTCTTTACTAAATCCAAAACAGTAAGTGAAGTGGTCCAAGAATTTGGCAATGTAGTCAAGGTCCATTTGATTAGGAAGTCTTTATATGACTAGAAACAGGATTGCTTTGGCACATACATAAAGACTGGGAGATCTACACATCCATCCTCAAATTTAGCAATTTGAAGCAGTTAGCTACACGGACAGTTTTGTATGCATTGCTAAATGCAGACACAAAAACTGCATTTGCAAAAAGAGGAAACCCAGTTAAACTAGGTTGCAAATTTGGCCCTAATTTAGCGTAGCATTTGTGATACATATAGGTTAGAGTGACATTTATATAATGGTGTGAAATATGAGAAAGTTCCAATGCTAGACACAAAGACTTTTAAAAATTGCTTTTGCCTACTTTGGTTAGTTTAAGAAACAGGAGGAAGAATTTGGTTTTTCAAGTGATGGGAAGCCTTTAAGGATGTTGGAACACTGTTCAGTCCCCTGGGGTTCTGCCTGCTGTACAATTTTAAATGTCTTTTAGCTAAAAAATTGGCCAACAAGGGAAACATAGAGATGAAATCTCTTCTTTCTTATCTGGGAAGTGAGAAACTATAGGTGGCTAACATAATCCAATTTTGATAATCAAATAAATGATCAGCTTTTGGGGTCAGAAATTCATAATCCTTCTTGTTAATATGTCTAACTGGAGTAACTACCTATTAGAATTTATCTTGGAAATTTTGTCCCTATGCTCAGTTGTAGACGTGTTTCAGCTTAAGAAATACAGCCAAAAATGAGACTAGATAAATACACCATGTTTCGTGTAAATGCTACTATCATGGTACCTGAAACTATTTTCATTTCTTCATTGAAGACCACTGGAGGGCAGTGTTTTCTCCTTTGGGACCAGCACCTGGTTTCACATGGAGACGGCATAGATGTGTTCAAAACGCATCTGGGTTATGGGAAATGAGTTGTACTTCTCATTCAGGCTGTGCTTGGAATTTACCCCCTCCTGTTTACATGTCATACAGATTGTTCCTTATCATACTGCCTGTCAAATTAGTTGTACCTGAAATCAGATTCCAAAAGATCATGTTACAATACATATTTGCTGTTTTAGAGCTTTATACTCATTAACTATTCGAGGCATTATGTAAAGTTTATTTTGCTAATATAAATAGCAAATAAAAAAGGATATATGAGCAAGAGTAGGCAGTTTTAACCAGATGCTTTGCACTTAAAATTTCTTATTTTATTTTTTTAATTTTTTTTTTTTTTTTAAAGATGGGGTTTCACCATGATGGTCAGGCTGGTCTTGAACTCCTGACCTCAGGAGATCCACCCACTTCGGCCTCCCAAAGTGCTAGGATTACAGGCGTGAGCCACTGCGCCTAGCCTGCACTTAAAATTTCAATATTTTATTGATTTTATTTTTCAGGATAACTTTATTACATATAATATGTATACATATATTTGTCATCAAATCAGCAAATTTGCATTTTCTGGAAAGAACAAATAAAGACTTTTCTTAGAACCTTATTTGTCATATCTTATGATACCCTTTGTTCCCTAAGGAGGGTATATGGAAAAATATTTAGTTTCTTCTATTTTAAAATATGATCTATTGCTGAGTATTAAATTATAAAATTATACTAATTTGTGTTCCCATTAGTTAAAAATGAAACTGGGTTACATAATAATTTGGTACGTGAGGGAGGTCCATTTAATTTTTATTTAAAGGCATATGATGCAGATTGAATTATTTTAATTATAATAGTCATGTTTCATTGTTAAAAATGAAAAAATATATTTTAGCTCTTTGACTTGTACTTTTAGTCTAATGATTTACTTGATTTGTTTTTTCAATCAAGTGCCCAGAAGCTTACCTGGGAATTGGGCAAACTAAGGCCGAGCAGCCAATCACTTGAGGAAAAACACAAATAACAGATCTGTATTATAAATGCTTTTTAAAAGTATTTTATTTTTATAACATTATTTGTGATTACAAAAGTAATACATGTTCATTGTGGAAATTATGGAAATATCAAAAATAATTAAATAAAAATCATTACTCTGTTAATCCTCTAGGGTATATCCTTATATATATATTTCTATGCACTAGTATGTATTAAAAGTAATTAGGATATACAACATTACTCATTTATGAAGTGACGCTTCACTTAAAATATATCACATTTTCCCATGTCAGTAAATACTAACTATAGTATTCCATAGTATAAATGCACCATAGTTTTATCTAACAAGTTCCCTAACACTATGTATTTGGTAATAGCCTTTTTTTTTTTTTTTTTTTTTTT
>NW_016107325.1:5614823-5616153 GCF_001604975.1 Cebus imitator
CCAGATGTAGGTGATGGGGAGGAAGGCAGCAAATCACACTGCCACATGTGTTCCTATGCAACAATTTTGCATGTTCTTCACATGTACCCCAAAACCTAAAATGCAATAAAATAAATGGGAAAAAATAAAAAATAAAAATAAATTAAAAAAAAAATTTCATATATTTGTTTATCATTTACATATTGCTTTATAGTGTACTTATTCCTATACAATATCCATTTTTTTCTGTTGGGATGTTTGTATTTTTAAATTTTTTATATAGAAGTTATTTATGTAAAATTAGCATAGTAACACTATGCCATACATCTTACAAGTATCTTTCTAAGCTAAACTTTATCATATTTTGTTAATTACTTTTTCACTTTTAAATTGTCAATTTCTAGAGTGTTTTCATTAAAATATCTACCTTTAGTGGTCCATTTAGAAAATCTTCCTCATGGCCAGGCTCGGTGGCTCAAGCCTGTAATTCCACCACTTTGGGAGGCCAAGGTGGGTGGATCACAAGGTCAGGAGTTTGAGACCAGCCTGGCCAACATGGTGAAACCCCGTCTCTACTAAAAGAAATACAAAAATTAGCCAGGCATGGTGGTTTGCACCTGTAATCCCAGCTACTGGGAAGGCTGGGGCAGGAGAATTGCTTAAACCTGGGAGGTGGAGGTTGAAGTGAGCTGAGATTGTGCCACAGCACTCCAACCTGGGTGACACAGCAAGACTCCATCTGGGAAGAGAAAAAAAAAAAAAAGAAAATCTTCCTCACAAAAGGTTAGATAAATAATTTTATTATTTTTAATTTACTTCTTTTTTATTCAGACAGAATCTTCCTCTGTCACCCAGGCTGGAGTGCAGTGGGACGATCATGACTTACTGGAGCCTCGACCTCTTGGGTTCAGGTGATCCTCCAGCCTCAGCCTTCAGAGGAGCTGGGACTACAGGGAAGCATGACTACACCCTGCTAAAATATTCACTTTTGTTTTCTCCTACATATTTGATGATTTTTTTTGTTTTCATTTTGTGTATTTAATGCTTTAATATGTCTGCAATTTATTTTATCATGTGAGGAGAGGATTTGATCTTTTTTTTGTTTGAACTGTTAAGCAATTGTCCCTGTTTATTGAATAATATACTTCTTTCCTACTGATTTTAAGATTTTTGAATTTAGCTGAAAGCTTTAACTTCTAGGGTCCTCTCCTGAGATTAATTTCCACTCCACTGATTTCTCTATTCTTCTACCTTTATCCAATATTTTAATAATATAGTCATATATCTGGTATTGCAAGTCCTTCGGTAGTTTTCCAAAATTTTCTCTGTTGTTCTTTTTTTTTTTTTTTTT
>NW_016107325.1:5617083-5633406 GCF_001604975.1 Cebus imitator
AAAAAAAAAAGAATCTTTTTAGGCAGTTTGGATTTTCTAACATGAACAAGCATTAGTCATAAAATTTTTGTAAATGTCTTTGAAAAAACTTTCAAAAAGATTAAAAAGCTACTTACAAAAGGACAAATACTGCATAATTCCATTCATCTGAGGTACCTAGAGCAGTCAGATTATAGAGACATCAGGTAGAGTGATGGTTGCCAGGAGCTGAGGGAAAGGGACAATGGGAGTTACTGTTAAAGGTGTACAGAGGAGTCTGCTTTGCAAGATGGAAATGGTTTAGAGATGAATTGTGGTAATAATCGCACAGCAATGTGAATGTACCTAATGCTACTGAACTGTACACCTAAAAATGATTAAAATGATAATTTTTATTTTATGTATATTTTACCACAATTTTTTTAAAGCTGTTTACAATGATTTGCCTCTGGGGAGTTGGATTGAGGAGTCAGGATGTAGGCCAAGGACAATATTTTTCACTTAATACCTTCTGCATGGCCTGAATTTTTCAGGAGAAGCCCATGTTATTGTCATAATAAAAAATTTTTAGGACTTTCTCTAGACCTATTCTGATTCAGAGGACTGCCCAATTAAAAGAAAGGTAATGTCATAGCTAATTTAAAAACGTATTGGAAATCCTAAGCAGAATTACATTAAATTTATAAATGATGGGACAGCTTTAAAATATTGTCAGTTACTCTTATAGAAATAGTTTTCAAAAGTTTTTGCGATCCTTTGAAAAATTTGATATTTCATCATATGGGTCCTACACAAGTTCTGTGGTTTATTAGTTTATCCCTGGGTTTTTTATATCTGTATCACTATCTATAGATTGATAGAGATATGTATAAAACCATATCAATTGCCTAACTGCTATTCTTTGTAAAGTTAATTTGTCTCATTGAAGACTTTTTCTAATTTTTTTTCCTCTAAATAACTGAAGGAAACTGTTAATTTTTATAATTTTCTTGACTTTAATCTTAAAAATAATCCAAAAGTAATTGGTCCATTCAAGTTGGTCAGTACAGGTTCAAGCTAAAGTTATTGGTTTGTGTAGAAATATTAAGAATTTAGCCAATGTAACTGTTTTTTGTTTATGTGATTTTTTTTTAAATCATGTAAACATGGCTCAAGAAAATATGTATTATAAAGAATATTCTATTAATATAAATGACTGCACAGCATAATACCTGTCACTCTCTGAAAAGGAATGCAAAGGAGTAATGAACGAAAAATAATTATTAGTACAATAGGATTTCCATGAATAATTTATGAGAGCTAGACAAGGAGGAAACAATAGGTATCACCCATTTTGAGTCCTATAAACTTTTCCATATTTGCAGAAGATATTGCTTGTATGTATTTTTTCATTTCAAAAAGGAAAGTGTTTTGCTTTTATTTCTGACTATATATTATTATTGTAGAAAGCATTCAATATTATAGACTAAAAGTATTTTCTTATATGAAGATCAACCATAAACCTATCATCCAGAAAAAAATTCCATAGTTTTTTGCCTATTCCTCAAGAATTATATTAACATATATTTCACATATTTATAAAAATGAGACCACACTGTACATACAGTTTTATAGCTTCCTTTTTCCCCTTAATATGTAATCACTGCTGTCTTTTAATGTCCATTAATACAGATCTTCATAATTCTTAATGGCTACTGTTAAAATGAATATTTTATTTTACATCTATTCTATAATTTATTTGATCAATCCTCTGTTAATATTTAGGTAGTTTCAAGTTTTTTACTTTGAATATTGTAATACATCTTTTCACATTTGACAAGATTATTCCTTAAGAAATGGAAATGCTAGATCAATGAGTCTGCATAAGACAAAAGTCTTAAAATTAAATGCAAAAAAGTTAAAATATGTGTTATTGCTCAACTGTCCTCCAAAAGAGGTCATAGTCATTTTGCTCTCACAGCTTTTCTACACTGGTTTTTCTTATTTTTTATTTTCAAATTCTGCAAAGTTTCAGAATACATTGTGTTAATATTATCTTAAAAATAATTTACATCCCAATAGGTTGGAAATTACATTTTATTCTTTCTTTTAATTTCCAGAATTTAATTACTAATGAAGTTTATCATGTTTCCATGTGTCTATGGGCTATTATCGTACTTCTGCTCTGAAGTATATATCTTATTATTATTGGCTTGTAAACACTTCTCAAAGATTACAAATATTAATTTTTTATTTGTGATATGTATTTTTTAGTATGTCATTAGTCTTTTTACCTTATATCATTTTCATCATACAAAGTTTTTATGCATTCCAATTAATGTCTTTGATATCACTCTTAGACATTCTTTATAACAAGATTAGTGAGAAAAAATTCTGTATTTTATTCTAATTATATTATCTTTATATTTTCATATTTTTCATTTATATCTCTAACCTACTTAGAGTTTCTTTTTTAAAAGTATACATTAAAGATTTAACCATATTTCTTCCAAATGGTTAGTTACTATCCCCACACCACTTCTGAGCAATCCATATTTTCTCCATGAAATTCTTGGATACATTGTTACCTAGTTCCGGATTTTCACCTCTGTTTCATTGATTTTAGCTGTGTAATTCCAAGGTATTGTTCATTGATCTCTGTGTAATTCCAAGGTATTATTCAGGTTTTTCTGCAATAGTGCTTTGTAACAAACACTTCCTCAAATCTCAGTGGTGTACAACAACAAATATTTCTTTCATGGGTATCTGGGTCAGCTGTCACACTGCAGTGTTCTTTGGGACACAAATGGACCCTGCTCCAAGCTACAGGTCAGATTTGAGTGGTACACATTTTTTCTTTTTTCAGGCTGTAATAACAGCTTCCTGAAACAAATTCTTCTTGTAATGTATGGTAAGAGTACAAAAAGGCTGGTGAAACTTGCCATAGTCTTAAACCTCAACTCCAACACATTCTTTTTTCTATCCACACTGCATTGGTCTGAAGATCACCCAATCTACCCTAAGTGAATGGGAAAGAAGAGTGCATTGTCTCCACAGGGAAGGCTTGTCAAGGACAAGAGAATGAAGAACTGTAAGCAAATAATAATATCTACCACCCTGAGCTAGTTATATTTTCTAAGGCTCAGTTTCCTCAGTGTCAAATGGGATAATTGTGAAGATTCAACTATATAGATGATAAATGTCAAACATATTGTTCCTTGTATTTAGTCATTCAAAAATTGTGTATCTTCTTCCTAACAGTATATCACTTAAATTACTGTCGTTCTGTGATACATATACATATATACAGAGAGAGAGAGAGGAGAGAGAGAGAGAGAGAGAGAGAGAGAGAGAGAGAGAGACGGAGTCTTGAACTATTGCCCAGACTGGAGTGCAATGGTGCAATCTTGGCTCACTGCAGCCTCCGCCTCCTGGGTTCAAGTGTTTCTTCTGCCTCAACCTCCCAAGTAGCTAGGATTACTGGCATCATGCCTGGCTAATTTTTGTATTTCTATAGAGATGGGGTTTCATCATGTTGGCCAGGCTGGTCTTGAACTCCTGACATCAGGTGATCTGCCTGCCTCAGCCTCCCAAAGTGCTGGGATTACAGGCATGAGCCACTGTGCTGGCCAAGATTTTTAAATATGTAGAAGGGCAGGTTAGCTCCTACCCCTATCACTCTTTCTTTTAAAGGATTTTTCTGACTATTCTCTACCATTTTTTCCTCTAGATGAATAAATAGATTTTAGATTCCATCACATATGTTCATCTTTTTAATAAGTGAGGAAAATATCTTCTCAGTCATACTACTTTTAGACTGATGAGCAAGTTGTTCCACAGCCTTACCAAGAGGAGGTTGAGGAATGACTTGGAACCCATAACAATCAACATATTTTCTGTTTATTCAAAAAATTCAAAACTATACTGCACCAATTTGCAAATGATATTGAATAAATTGGAGTGGTTAGTATCCTGGAAAAATAAACTAAAATTTAAATTAGGATAAATAATATTTTTTAAATGAGGCTCAAAAGAAGCAAATGTGAGATGTACTCATAAACAATAACATAGAGAATTGTGCAGGAATGTCTAGGCAAACAGCATAGAAGAAAAGACTTCAGGGTCTATCTAGACTGCATGAACAGTCCTCAAGGCATCTGTTTCATGTGTTTTTGTTTTGTTTTGCCTGAGATAGGGTCTGGCTTTGTTGCCCAGGCTGGAGAGTGATCTCCATGCACTGCAACGTCTGCCTCCCAGATTCAAGCAATTCTCCTGCCTCAGCCTCCTGAGTAGTTGGGATTACAGGTGCGCGCCACCATGTCTGGCTTAGTAGAGATGGGGTTTCTCCTTGTTGGTCAGGCTGGTCTGAAACTCCCAACCTCAGGTGATCCGCCTACCTTGGCCTTCCAAAGTGCTAGGATTACAGGCGTAAGCCACTGTGCCCAGCCTGTTTTTACCTGTTTTATCATAAGAAATATTTTAAATAATGAGTAAGGAAGAGATATGCTGACATATAATGAGAACTTGCCTTCCTAAATAAGTAAATTTTTAAAATGTTACAAATGCTTAAACTTACTTGTTCAGTCTCACTAGATTTCAGCTACAGGTTTTGCTCTCCACTTTAAAAAATCCTGAATACATAAACCAAGTCTTTCATTATTTTTCTCTGAAACATACCTTAGTCTTAACAGAAATCTTCCTTGACAACAGGAAAGTTTTTCATGGTTGAGGCCTGAGGTCATCTCATTTAAGGCCATTTTAAGCTGACTTCTAAAATTAAGATAGTTAAGGAGAAAATATAGACATCACTTATCTCATATGGCCTCTACAGAATCTGATCTGGTCAGCAGAATAACTGCAAATAAAAGCATTACATCCTAAAGTTTACTGTAATTTTCTCTTTTCCCCCTACTCCTCACCTTTTCTTTTTTTTGAGACAGAGTTTCACTCTGTTGCCCAGGCTAGAGTGCAGTGGTGTGATCTTGGCTCGCCGCAACCTCCACCTTTCAGGTTCAAGCAATTCTCCTGTCTCAGCCTCCTGGTAGCTGGGATTCCAGGTGTCACCATGCCCAGCTGATTTTTATATTGTTAGTAGAGATGGGGGTTCACCATGTTGCCCAGGCTGGTCTTGAACTCATGACCTCAAGTGATCCACCCCCTCGGCCTCCCAAAGTGCTGGGATTATAGGTATGAGCCACTATGCCTGGCCAAATTTATTGCTATTTTCTGAATGAAAAGGTATTATACTAATAAGATGGAACAAAATCTAGTGATAGTTACCGCTTTAACTATTCAGATTCAGAAATAGCCACTCATCCTCCCAGGAAGAAAAGTTTTTAACTCAATAAGTAGAAAATAAAGCTGCTTTCATACATTTTTCTATAAATGCTTCAAAGAAAGAAATAAGCAGGTAAAAACCTTAAAGCACAGGAAAATACAGCAAGAAATAATGTGGCTTTTTGTTTGGTTTTAATCATTCATATTATTTTCTTTGTTCTTTAAATCTACTTCTATTTCTAAAGTCAACGGAGAAAGGATACATTGTTGTAGAACAAGCAATAAAAGACATGTTAATGATATAGTAGGTAAAAATGTAAAAAATCTTACTTAGGGCCAGGCTCGGTGGCTCACGCCTGTAATCTCAGCACTTTGGGAGGCCGAGGCGGGTGGATCACGAGGTCAAGAGATCGAGACTATCCTGGCCAACATGGTGAAACCCCGTCTCTACTAAAAATACAGAAAAATTAGCTGGGCGTGGTGGCGCGCGCCTGTAGTCCTACCTACTTGGGAGGCTGAGGCAGGAAAATTGCTTGAACCCGGGAGGTGCAGGTTGCAGTGAGCCGAGGTCGCGCCATTGCACTCCAACATGATGCCTGGTGACGGAGTGAGACTCTGTCTCAGAAAAAAAAAAAAAAAAAATCTTACTTAGGTCTTAACAGTCCTGCAGGACATTAGCTTCTCCTTACATTCTGTTTTATGTTTTTTTCTTTTAGAGATTAGGTCTTCCATACTTACCTGGCAGGGGAGATACCGTGATCACAAAGGTGGTTTTCCCAGGGCGAGGCTTATGCATTGCACTCCGGATGTGCTGACCCCTGCGTTTTCCCCAAATGGAGAAAACCCGACTGCAGAGTTTGTGATAGTGGGGGACTACACTGGAGCTTTCCCCTGATTGAAAAAAAAAAAAAAAAAGAGAGAGAGAGAGAGAGATCAGGTGTTCCTAGGTTGCCTGTACTGGGCTTCAACTTCTGGGCTCAAAAGGTCCGCTTGCCTCAGTCTCCTGAATAGCTGGGACTACAGTTACACACTAGTGCACCCAGCTATCTTCTGTTTTCTTCCCACTTCTCACCACCTCCATTTTTCATCAGCACTGTCATCTTAATTGAACATCAAAAGAATGAATGATGCTATTGGGAGCTACAACTTTTATTTAAATGTACAGTAGTTCTAACTTTTAAATAATTGACGATCTAACAGAAGAGACAAGATAACCCTGAAATGAATTCACTTAAACTAATATGGATTGTTTAGTTATTCTAGATATTTACTTGTAGGTTTGCTTATTATATAGATTTTGTATCCATCTATTACATAAATTATTACATATAAACACATGTACATGAAAGGGAGGAAGTCATCATTGTTCTGTATTAGTCCAGAGATGGTTTCTGCAAGAAAATATTGATGGCTGATAATTCCCTGCTTTTAGAAAGCTTTAAGGTTATAATGGACCAAAAGACCACCTGAACTTTTTACTTCTAGAAACTGCAATATTGTCACAAAAATAATTGGTCTCTATTGGACAACTAAGAATACACATATATAATATCCAACACAGATATACACACTCATTACTACTAGTCTGTTTGCCTTAGGGTGAAAAAATTTTCTTTCTTTCGAACTTTGTTTCAAATGGAATTTGGATGAACTAGAAATAAATTCATATACGAAGAAAAAAGTTTGTTTTCCATTTCTGTATGCAGTTTGATAACTGACTTCTACTTTAGAACTATTTTTTCACACAAATATAAAGAATACACATTGAAAGAAATGTCCACGTTGTCAGCAGTAATGAAATTTAAAATCACTTTACTGGAAACATAACCAGTCCTCATGTAACCTTCACTCAAAAGAGCTAATAGTAGTATAAATGCATCCCATTTACTGAAACTTCCATTTATCTTTCTAATTTGGATGACTTTAGTAATGTTATACTTTCTTAAAATTAATAAAATAAAATTGTTATACTTACCTGTATCTCTATGAAGGAATAAATGCGGCTATACAACTAATGTTATATATTTGTTAGCTATCCTATATTTTTACAGGGCCAAGCTCTAACATATCTGTTCCTAATGATCTGGAACTTCTTGTCCTTGGTAGGGTAAGTTGGAATACCATTTCTGATATTTTTGTACTGAGGATATTTTCTTAGTACTTCAAAATCCAAATAACCTTGAAGATCCCATCTAGCACAACTTTGGATAAAGATATATTACCTACCTGTAACTAAACAACAAAGATAATTTTTTCCTCAACAGCAAAGTGGGAAAAATATTCTGAGTTCCATCTGAAACTTGGTCCATTTCTTCTTAGGGTACACTGGACAATTAAATAAACTATTTTCAATTTTTTTGGTTAAGTGAACTTTTAATAATAAAACAAGCCGCCTAAATGGTTTTCCATTGAGATGAGAAGTTTTATAAAGACCTTGGGTTGTTTTACCCAACACTTTATGCTTTGAATAACTCATGGTTATCTTGAGAACTAGGCTGTAACATGCCTTTCATGGTCTAATTTTAAAGGTTTTGCGGAATCGAGCTGCCATTACCTTCCTGGGAAGACACTTCTCCAGTGTAGCCCCTCTAATTATTTAAGGTAGGTTTCCATTGCTTTAAAATAGCTGAGTTATTCAAGTTTGAAAAACAGCTACTGCACAAGCAGCCTGACTTAAACTGACAAAAGCAAGGAAATTCTGGATCCATAATTCACCTTCCACCCCTTGACCTCACAAACCGCCATATTAGCGTGATCACACCAAAATACCAGCTTGTGTTTACAGTTTCAGTCCTCCTGATGGCGGACGGGCGCGTGTACACGAGCACTCGCTCTGTGTGCACTGAATAGGATCACGATCCGGAGAGCTGAAAATGTAAACACAAGCTGGTATTATGGTGTGACTGGCGGTTTGTGGTTCTTTGTTTGAATACTTTAAAAATGGGCACCCTGGCAAGAACAAAAGAGGCATAAAGCAGAACTGCTTTTAAATGGCCCCTCTCATCTTTGTCCCTCCTCAGGTAGACCCGAAATAACTTATCCACTTGACGGGGTCCCCAGGAACCATGTGTTTTTGCCTAGTTGGCTATGCTTCAATTCAACAGTTTTGTTTTCAAATGCAGGCCGTTAATACTTTGGCTTTGGTAGTTTAAAATTATTTTCTGAGTATTTGCAAGCACTATACCTCTTCAGTTATTATTTGTACCAAAATCTTCCACCTTGCAAATTCATTGCAATGTTTGATAAGTTTGGGCAAGAACCTAAACGCCTTATATGGCCTTTTTAAAAATTTACAAGTTAACAATGGTTCTCTCACCCCAAATGAAGACTAGCACCAACCTAACTCTATTAGACAATGTATCTACCTACCACTCTTGCTTATGCCATTTTAGTCATTGATTTTGAAGTGTAGATGTTGACGTCAAGAGAAATGTAAAGGGTAAAGTGTAAAAGAGTTAAAATTATGGGATTTTAGCGTAGCACTTGGTTGCATAGTTGGTCCATCCGTTTTCTCTGCAGTCTTTGTCATTTCTCCGTCTTTTTTTTTTTTTTGAGATGGAGTTTTTGCTCTCGTCGCTCAGGCTGGAGTGTAATGGCTTGATCTTGGCCCCCTGCAACCTCCGCCTCCCGGGTTCAAGCGATTCTTCTGCCTCCGCCTCCTGAGTAGCGTGTGCCACCACGCCCAGTAATTTTTTGTATTTTTAGTAGAGACAGGGTTTCACCATGTTGGCCAGGCCGGTCTTGAACTCCTGACACAGGTGCTCCACCCACCTTGGCCTCCCAAAGTGCTGGGATTACAGGCATGAGCCATTGTGCCCAGCCCATTTGTTCATCTTAACATTAAGGAAGTTTCATCATTGTTCCCTTCACTGTAAACTCTGATTCTTAGATTGACTTGTAGAGTGAAGAGATGATCATATCATTGCAAGGAGAAAATTCAGACATATAAAGAAAAAAGTTTGAAAAAAACTTATTTCCTCAAAAATGTCAATATAGCACATGATATGCTTGACTTGGTGGTAAAGTACTGTTTTGATTTTTAAAGAACAACATTCTCCCTTTGGAATTAGGTATATCATTGCTATCAAAAAAAGTAACTAAAGGAACAGTGGATAGTTTGGCAGATCCCTTTTGTTAAATAAAAGTTATAAATTGATTTTACACCTATTGAAGCAGCCATTCGCCACTGTAAACTTATTTCTGACAACTGTTTCTTTTAGAATCCGGTAAATAATTGAAAAACAAAAGCGATTTTCTCAATACAATTGAAAAGTAGTTAATGTAAAGACATAAATACAAACAACTCCTGGTTGTAGACAGTTTTGATGTAGTCCCCGGTTCTTAATAAAGGAATAAAGAGGAATCTTAGCTTCGGATGTTTTAATGAAATGCCACTCAAATGGAAGCAAGTGATTTCAGAAGTGTTGTCAGTCACTTTAGACTGAAGAGAAATAATAAGAAATAGCTTTTAAGATATCAAATAATTTACACTAAAATGCTATGCCATAGCACCTCACCTTTGAATACGTCACCAATTTGCTTTGTTTAAAACATACTGTACATGATCACTTCATGAAACTGCACAACTTGATTGAACTTTGTCATCTTGTATCTTGATTATCTCTCTCCATGTGAGATCCCTCAATAAGACAGCTTGCAAGCATTTCACAAATTATAATAAAAGAACCACCTACATGTACATCAATACTGACATATCTGAATTTTGTTATTTTCACCTGGGGTATGTTTAGGCTCAATTGAAAACTAAATTATGGAATGAATAGATTTCCTGGAAGAGTGAGTTTGGCCTTATTTTGCAAACACATTTTCAGAACAACCATACGAAGCTGTTTTGGAGATTCATTACCCATGGTAATATGTTCATATATATAAATAATTAATATATAAAGATTTAACTTTTCACAAATTTTACCCCCAATATAATATAAAACTCCTATCTTTTGTGCCATATTTCATATTCTAGAGAAAAAAATTCTATGCTACAGGAATTCATAACTTTAGCTTTTCATTTTAGTGGTTTTAAAAAGTTTTTATTTCGGCCGGGCGCGGTGGCTCACGCCTGTAATCCCAGCACTTTGGGAGGCCGAGGCGGGTGGATCACGAGGTCAAGAGATCGAGACTATCCTGGTCAACATGGTGAAACCCCGTCTCTACTAAAACTACAAAAAATTAGCTGGGCATGGTGGTGCGTGCCTGTAATCCCAGCTACTCAGGAGGCTGAGGCAGGAGAATTGCCTGAACCCAGGAGGCGGAGGTTGCAGTGAGCCGAGATCGCGCCATTGCACTCCAGCCTGGGTAACATGAGTGAAACTCCGTCTCAAAAAAAAAAAAAAAAAAAAAAGTTTTTATTTCAAATATATGATTACCAATTTACAGATTGCTCAAAACATCTATGAGCTTGCAGACATCCTTATTATTTCTCCAAATGTGCATTGGCCCATCCACTTTTTGATGTCATCATTTTTCTTAGCTACCTAATAGTATTAGCATTTACAGATAAATGAGGCCTTTTAGATTAGAAGGTCTTTGGCAAATTTATCTTGTGAAAACTAGCTAAGAAAGGTAAAGTAGGGGTCACAAATGCTGCAACAATTTCTCAACTCTACATCTAACAATGAAGGTTTTTAAAAAGATGAAAAAGTTCTAGAGATGGACGGTGGTGAGGATTGCGCAGCAATGTGAACAGTTAAAATGGTTTCACATTAAATATATTTTACAACAATAAAAAGTAGAGTTAATATTAATTTGAATGAGAAATTAGGGACTGACTCTAAGAACCTATTTGCCTCACAAAAAGCAACTATACTACAGAAAAGATGCAAAAATAGCTGAGAGATTAAGCCAGAAAACCAAACATTCTTCCCAATTCATTGGAGCAAACACTTAGGAATTTTTTGCCATTGGAATTCATTCAAATTCAAATTAATAATGTAAAGTAGCCAAAATATAATATTAAAGTAAGGCAAAATTTATTAAATAGTCTTTATTCTCTCCTCTATATTTTTTAACTGGCCGTTTTTATTTTTCCAGGTTGTTATTTTTTTAAGTCCATGCACATGAGCATATAAGTTATCTGTATGACTACTTCTAAAAATGAAAATGAATAAAGTAAAAAGAAGTGAAAAATAACACTGCCTTAAATACTAGTGAATTTTAAGTAGTTGAATTTTTTAAAGTAAACTCTAAGTCATACTTTAGGGCCTACTTTCCCACTTTTTAATAGCTTTCTAAAAAAATTCAAACCTTGAAGTGCATGCAATTAGAAACATGCAACAGTAAGGCTAGGCTTAGTCACAGTACTATTTCAATGCAAGCGGCTTCTATTTTTGTGTCCTACGGAAAAATAGGATTAGAATGTTCTAACCTCTGCTCATTCTGTAGGTGAGAGTATTAAGCTGGCTGTTTAAAAGATTGGGGAATTGGTTTCTCTTTAGTCGGTTCTTTCTCGTGTTTTAGTTATTAGGTGATTATTTTACTATAATTTAGAGCATTAAGGGCATACAATTAATTTTATATTCATAATCAGCTCCAAACTTTTCTGGACAGATTGCTATGGGTGCAACTTATCTCTGAGTATCAGGATATGGTTTCTGCCTCATACTCATATTGTTCTGCTGGTTTTGTGCCCTAGCTGCATGGTTTTAATTCCATTATCTAAATCAGCGCAGTGTTACATAAATGTATAGAATCTCAGAGCTGGATGAATTTTGCATACATCCAGTTCAAGCACCCATCTGATGATGTTTGAATCACTTCAAGTACTTACACAGCCTTAGTGTTAATAAGGGATAGTAGTACTTTCTATTACTGGGGCATATACAACTGAGAACAGAAAAACTAATAAGCCAGGAATAAATTACTATTCCTCATCTGCAAAAGATGTATAGGATTGAAGATTAAATGAAATAACCTCTATAAGCATACCTAGCACAGTACTAGAAATATAAGACATATCGAAAATAGTTATACTTAAATCCATTTGCATCATACTCATGACTCTATGTTCCCGAGTGTCTAGTGTTACTTAATTTCACATAGACTTTTTTGCACTTGGTTGTCTATTATGATGTTAAAGTTGAAGTTGTTAAAGTGTCATTAATCTAATATTATGATCTAGAACCAGTTCACGGTTTTTTAAAATGAAAGAAAAATGAAGATACTTTTATTACATACTAGATTCTTGTGACATTAGGGCTTTGGCTATGTCAAGATAAATTTACATAAATATTTACTTGTTCATTTAATTCACCTTCTCATTCACTCACTCTAATGCTAAAAGCTTAGTGACAAACTGTAAACATCACTAGAAATTTTGGAGTCTTATCACAGCCTCAATGAATGCTTGTCTTTATAAATGCAAAACTCCTCTTCTACTTCATTTTACATTTTGGTTGACTAGATAATGGAGGAGTATGAAAACCTATTAACTTCTAAATCTAAAATACCTCACATGTCTATTTCTTAATTATATATATATATATATATATATATATACACATATAACTTCTGTCTATAAAAAGTCAGATACCTACATTCAGCTAGGTATTATAGTCTTTGAGCCATGTTTTCAAATGTTCTCAAATATTTCTTGTACTATGATTATTATTACAGCAATCTGATTATAAGTGATTTTGTTTAAGATAAATTACTTTAAATTATGAAGATGTGACTTAAAAAACTTTAAAGTAATTAGCAGCTCTGGTTTACCTGAAAGACACAGATATTAGAAACATGTAATGTAGTATCAGCACATCTCTAATATCAATGTTATTTAAAGCTATACGTTAAGAGTCATGAATATCTGTAGTGACAGAAGAAGCATGCAGCAAAGTACTGAAAAACTGGAATAGAATTAATTGGTTTTGGTCTACCCACTTCAAATTAGAAAATAGCAACAGAAAAAAAAAATTAAACACTAAATGTATTCGTTAGGCAGGATCAGCAATCATGCTGCCCACACATGATCTGCAATGAATTTGTAAATAAGATTCATCACCTGGAGGATAATAAACTCTAGTTTAATAGTCCAAAAGACTAGACAAGTAAAAACTACTAATGAATGTACTATATAAACACAGGGGCAAGAATGTATATTGGTTGAGCAAATAGGATAACAAGGAGACTCTGTTTTGTTATTAAAGTAGACCAAAAGATACACAACACATATCTGGAGATTTTTCTGAGGTGTTAACACTGCTCAAAACAGGGTCACTTAAAGGGAGGGGAAAAGTGTTAGTACTAGGTAAAGGGAGCAGAAGTTGATTTTTAGAAAGGAGTTGGCATTTTAAAAAGTAAGGATCACTGTAAAAAAAAAAAAAACCTGAGATAGTGACTTTGATTTTAGTTAATTTTTCATAATTGCATAGTGAAAGTTTTACTAATAATAATCTGAAGTGATTTTAGTGCACTATCTCAGATGTGATTTCAACAATGAAGAGATATCTTCAAGTATTATTTATTGGAATAATAACTATAAAATAAAATTGTAAATATTACCTTACGTTTAGTAGAGACTTTGATGTGAAAAATTACATTTCCTCTTGTAAGTTATAGTTCTATAACACATCTTAATTTTGAATCCAAAACAAACCACTCAACTTCACATCCATTCAAATGAGAATTTCTTCCTTAGTGCAAGCTAAGAACCTTGAGAAACACAGAGGTAAAAGAATCAATTGCAATATTTATTTAAAATTCACAGTTCTGATCTCTACCTCATACCAACTGAAACACAGTCTCTGGCATTGTAACCCTGAAATCTGTATACAATTGTAACAAGATCTCTACCTGATTCTTATGCATACTAAAGCTTGAGAATTACTTTACTAGTTAATATTGTGCTTGTCGTAAGTTTCTTTAAATATTTCCCTTTTATAAACAAAATTATTTTTTCAGTAGTCATATAGAAATACATTTGCAGGCCAGGCATGGTGGCTCAAGCCAGTAATACCAGCACTTTGGGAGGCCGAGGTGGGTGGATCATTTGAGGTCAGGAGTTTGAGATCAGCCTGGCAAACATAGTGAAACCCTGTCTCTACTAGAAATACAAAAATTAGCTGGGCATTGTGGTACGCACCTGTAGTCCCAGTTATTCGGGAGGTTGAGGCAGGAGAATCACTTGAACCCAGGAGGCGGAGGTTGCAGTGAGCCCAGATTGTGCCACTGCACTGCACTTCAGCCTGGGTGACAGAGCAAGACTCAGTCTCAGGAAAGAAAAAAAAAAACAGAATGAAATTACTTACATAAAGTAATTAAGTTGTCAGACCTGCAGTCACTTTAATGGAATCGATAATATTATTAATGCTAAAATTAAATGCAACAGAAGTCAAAGGGAAATCTTAATATAGGAAGTAACATTCAAGTTTTTGAATGCTGTAGAACTCAGTTATTAATTAGAAATATAATGAATATTTATAATATACCACTTTTAAGCAATTTAACTATCAAAACATCTCAGTATCTCAAAGAATATGTCATAGATCACTCAAAACAGATTTCATAAAATATTGTAAAGCCCATGTAATTCACTAATAAGACTTGTATTAGACCCAATTCTAATAATTTATGTGGTTTATTTGATCACAGAACATGAAAGGAGGCAATATTTCTAAATGAAAGTTGAAGAAGATGTTTGTTATTAGTAGTTGCTTTTAAAAAGTAGTATCTGGAAAAAAGGAAAAAATGCTTATTTAAAAACAAGCCTCAAATTACAATGCTACTAAAATACTGTAAAGAGTTATCTCAAAATATATAATTATTTCATTTAATGTATGGTCAAATACTAGAATAATCTGCATGTCATTGTGTAGTACCACGATTGATGATCCCTATTAATCATCAAGAAACAGGTTTATAAACCCTAGTTTAGGAAAGGAGAGAAATGTGTAATCTCTTTTAGATGGATTGCTTAAAATGAACAGTTCTTAAGGAATTAATAATTCTTTTTTTTTTTTTTTTTTTTTTGAGCCAGAGTCTGGCTCTGTCACCCCAGTTGGAGTGTAGTGGCCTGATCTCAGCTCACTGCAACCTCTGCCTCCCAGGTTCAAGCGATTCTCCTGCCTCAGACTCCCAAGTAACTGGGATTACAGGTGCCCGCCACCATGCCTGCTTAATTTTTGCATTTTTTGTAGAGATGGCATTTCACCATGTTGGCCAGGCTGGTCTGGAACTTCAGATCTCAAGTGATCTGACCATCTCGGCCTCCCAAAGTGCTGGGATTACAGTGTGCACCACCATGCCCGGCCTCTTTAATTCTTAAAGAGATACATTTCACCTACCATGAAAAGTCACCAGTTGGATTTACCTCAAAGGAAGACAAGGTTTTTTCCCAAATAGTTTAACTTAAAGAATAGGGATTGTTACTTAGACATAGGCGCCATCTAGTGGCAAAAAGTAATATGAATCTGGCTTTCACATGCTAGGTTGTCAGTAAGCATTAGTTTCTTCAATTCTTTCACCTTTTCATTAATATAGATGAGCAAGGCTAGTCAATAGTAAAACTGAACAAGTACTGAAGGAAAATACTGTAGATGAAATATGATTAGACAAGTAAGGATTTAAGATGTTTTGAGTAAGAGAAGAGTGGCAGATATAAAATGACAAAGAAGGAGCAAAAGGCATATAAGCCAGGAGCACAGTATCCAGAGGACTTGCTAAAATATTTTTTTTTAATTGTCTATTTAAAATTGCACAGACTGAACTGAAGATTGTTTAAGTTCAAAGGACTAGAGATGGCTGAAGATCGCAAAGTAAGGAAGAAGTCGAAGATGATGGAGATATTGTTAACAAAAATAGGGAAGATATAGAGCATACAAAATGAATGTCAATGCCAATAGAGTTTAAGAAAAAACTTGGTTGGAGGTTGATTATACAGTTTTCTTAAATTTTTATTATTGCCTTATATTTTATTAATGGGGGTAGAAGTCTCCCTTTGATGAGAGTGGTTACATAGGACATTATTACACATTCAAAAATTAGCCTTTCAAAAGGCAAACTGGGTTTTCTGATTAATTATAGTTAACTCACAAATATATATTAAATAACTACTTTTTTTTTTTTTTTTTTTTT
>NW_016107325.1:5634341-5644725 GCF_001604975.1 Cebus imitator
AGTCAATAGTAAAACTGAACAAGTACTGAACGGAAATATGTTAGATGGAATATGATTGGACAAGGAAGGATTTAAGCTGTTTTGAGCAAGAGCTAGAAGACAGTGACAGATTTAAAATGACAAGGAGAAAAAGGCATATAAGATAGAAGCATAAACTTGAAATTAACATGCAATGTTGATGCAGAGGCCAAGGTAGAGAGTAAAAAGAAGTAGCACAAGAATGGCATTAGGGACATGTAATAAATTATTCCTTTAAGATCTATTTTATATGATAGACAATAGGAAACCAAAGTATTGTCTTGAAAAATAGTGAAATACATTGAAAATCAGCTGGTTCTCCACCTTATTTTGCCATTGAACTGACTCAATCTAAATGCAGAGTGATTATGATATGTGAGTCTAAAAAAGAAAGAAAAGAGGGTCAAGTACCTCATGTCTATATGTGCTCAGAACCCCTAAAGGAAAATCTTTCTAAAAGATTTGTTAAAATAGTTATGTTTTGGCTGGGCGCGGTGGCTCACACCTGTAATCCCAGCACTTCGAGAGGCCGCGGCGGGTGGATCACGAGGTCAAGAGATGGAGACCATCCTTGCCAACATGGTGAAACCCCGTCTCTACTAAAAAGCACAAAAAATTAGCTGGGCGTGGTGGTGCGCGCCTGCAGTCCCAGCTGCTGGGGAGGCTGAGGCAGGAGAATTGCTTGAAACCGGAAAACGGAAGTTGCAGTGAGCCAGGATCGCACCACTGCACTCCAGCCTGGCGATAGAGCAAGACTCTGCCTCAAAAAAAAAAAAAGAAAAAAATACCTTTTTTTTCCCTAGACTCTTGTAGGTCTCAATATATATTTGTAGCATTTTTCTTTCCTATCTCTGTGTTTTCTTTTTGTCTTTCTATTTCTTTCTCATTCATCATGTTTTCTGTTTTGATAGTTTTTTTAAAAAAAGGCAAATCTTAACATTTTGATTTTTATTAACAAGTATGTCACAATTCTTAGGGAAAAAATGAGTAAGCAGTTATTCAGCTTTACCTCCAGTATCTGGAAACAAGATATTTAGATATGTTCATCTTCCTCAGCTATAAAAACCACTAATCCAGTCTGGGAACAGTGGCTCATACCTGTAATCCCAGCACTTTGGAAGGCTGAAGTGGGAGGATCACTTGAACCCAGGAGTTCGAGACCAGCCTGGGCAAAAACAGTGAGACCCCGTCTCCACAAAAAAATACAAAAATTAGCTGGGCATGGTGGCATGGGCCAGTACTCCCAGCTACTTGGGAGGCTGAGGTGGGAGGATCGCATAAGCCTGGGAAATCGAGGCTGCAGTGAGCTATGATTGCACATTGAACTTCAGCCTGGGTGACAATGAGACCTTGTCTCAAAAACAAAACCTATGAATTCATTCATATACTTCTAAGCTACCCTATTTAAATTTTATATCAACTGATATCTATCATCATAAAATTCCTTTTATAATTTTAATTTTTAATTTGTATGGCTACATAATAGTTGTACATATTTATGGGGTACATGTATTTTTATACAAACATACAATGTGTTATGATCAAATCAGGGTAACTGGGATATCCATCACCTTAACATTGTTATTTGGGAACATTCAACATCCATTCCTCTAGTTATTTTGAAATACAGCATAAATTATTGCAAACTATAGTAATTATTGTTAACTATGGCTACTATAGTTAACAATAATAGTCTAGTGTGCCACCTAACACTAGATCTTATTCCTACTATGTAACTGCATTTTTTGTACCCATTAATCCTTCTTTATCCACCCTTAAAAGTATTTGAATTAAGTCATTCTACCTAAATATGACCCTTGTCTTAGAAAAATAAAATAAGAAAAAACAATTATCTCTAGGTAAATGTTTTATATATTGATTCTTAATGATCATAAATGACAGTAGGTTCTGTCAAAAGTATTATAGTTTTCTTCAGCAGAACATAGACATAATTGTTCATAATTTTTACTACCTCTTATAAACTAAATACATGGGCCCTCATGCTTGCACACTTCACACTTAATATTTTAACAATGTAAATAATCAGCTAAATTATGTAAGCCTGAGAGCTGTTGTTCTTTTTCTTTTTTTGAGACAAGGTGTTGCCCTGCTGTCCACGCTGGAGTGCAGTGGTGCGATCACAGCTCAATGCAGCCTCAGTCTCCTGCCTCAGACTCCTGAATAGATAGGACTGCAGGTATGGGCCATCATACCTGGCTATTTATTTATTTATCTTGAGACAAGATCTGACTCTTATCACCCAGGCTGGAGTGCGGTGGTGCAATCTCAGCTCACTGCAACCTCTGCCTCCTGGGCTCAAGCCATTCTCTCACCTCAGCCTCCAGGGTGGCTGAGACTACAGGCATGTGCTACCATACCCCTAATTTTTTTATTTTTGGTAGAGACGGGGTTTTGCCGTGTTGCCCAGGTTGGTCTCAAACTCCTGGGCTCAGGTCATCCTCCCACCTTGGCTTCCCAATGTGCCGGGATTACAGATGTGAGCCATTACTCCTTGCTTTTTTTTTTTTTTTTTAAATCAGAGACAAGATCTGGCTATTTTGCCCAGGCTAGAGAGCAGCTGTTCTTAACTTCCATGCTGAAATTGATTGGTTGGTGTCCCATGGTTATGAGATTTGCCAAAAACAATATGTACTAATAAAGAATAAACAGCATTTGATCTTAAAGCTTCACTGGTTAAAGATATAAAAGAGGCCAAGAAGTGGCCGGGCCCGTGGCTTAGGCCTGTAATCCCAGCACTTTGGGAGACTGAGGAGGGCAGATCACTTGAGTCCAGGAGTTCAAGAGCAGCCTGGGCAACACAGAGAGACCTCATCTCTACAAAACATGAATCAAAAATTAGCCAAGTTGGTGGTGCACACCTGTAGTCCCAGCTACTCTGGAGGGTGAGGTGGGATCACTTGGGGCCAGGTGTTTGAGGCTGCAGTGAATTGTGATCCCGCCACTGCACTCCAGCTTGGGTGACAGAATGAGACTTTGTCTCAAAATAATAATAATAAAATATAAGAGGCAAGGCATGGTGGCTCATGCCTGTAATCCCAACACTTTAGGAGACTGAGGCTAGAGGATCACTTGAGGCCAGGAGTTTGAGACCAGTCTAGGCAACATAGTGAGACTGTCTCTATAAAAATAAAAATAAAAAATCTGCAAGGTGTGGTGGTGCACACCTGTAGTCCTAGCTACAGGACTGCAGCCGGGCTGAGGCAGAGGGGTTGCTTGAGTCCAGGAGTTATAAACTGCAATAAGCTATGATCATGCCCATGCCACTGCACTCTAGCCTGGGAGACATAGAGAGATCCCATCTCTAAAAAACAAACAAAAATAAAAAAGAAGAAAGGGCCAGCTGTGATGGCTCACACCTGTAATCTCAGCACTTCGGGGGGCCAACATGGGTGGATCACTTGAGGCCAGGAATTTGAGACCAGCCTGTCCAACATGATAAAACCCCATCTCTACTAAACATACAAAGATTAGCTGAGTATAATGGGGGGCATCTGTACTGTAGTCCCAGCTACTCAGGAGGCGGAGACAAGAGAATCGCTTGAATGTGGGAGGTGGAGGTTGCAGTGAGCTGAGATCACATCACTGCTCTGTAGCCTGGGTGACAGTGAGACAAAAGAAAGAAAAGAAGGGGAAGGGGAAGGGAAGGAGGAAGGGGTGGGAAAGAAGATGAAGGGGAGAGAAAGGAAGGGAAAAAGTTTGCAAATAATTTTTCAAAAACATATAGCCAAAATAAATTTACCTTTATAATGACATAATTCACTTGAGTTCACAGATTATTCTTAAAAGTAAAACAAAACAAAAGAAAACACCAGGGGGGCACTAAAATAAACATCTGTTCCCACTTCCAACAATCGTGTGCATCCTTCAAAATAGGGCTGCATTGTTACAGCACAGATATAAACTCTTGTTCAAGTAATATATAAATTCCTTCACTCTCCATCCTGCAGAATTGTTTGTGGTTAACATCCATTTATTCATTCATTTATTCTGCTTCTTGAGAACCATGCAAGATACTAGGGTCTTGAAGACTAATAAGATTAGGTTTATATATTGAAAGATCTCACAATAAGCTAGAGTGGGAAGTTGCTGGATGGCCAAAATTACATCTTACATCATTGGTAGGAAGGTGATTTTAAAGATAAAATACACTGATCATCTTATTTTTAAAGTTTATTCAGTTCAAATATAAATATACCCGTTTCCTGTGTTAATTTTTAAAAATTTTAATTTTAATTAATTCTAAAGTAATTTTTAACTAATCTCAGGGAAGACACACATGGTCCCCTAAATTGAGTGAATATCCCAGCATGGTCTGCTAAAATCAGTGCATTTTGCCTAATCCTTATAACTTTCAAAGTAATTGTCAAGGTGTGGTTTGGCCATGAAATTCCTCCTTAGATGTCATTTGTTGATTTAATTTTCCTGAGCAGGATATGTTAAGACTTGATGAGGTTTGCACTAGATATTTTTTTCTGTTCGTCCCTCAACGTCATACTTCACCTTCCCCACGTTCCCCACCCCACTCTCTGCCCTGAGAGGCTCGCCTCTAGAAGACTTCCTTGCCTTCTGGCTTCTGTTTGGGTTTGGCTAATTGCAGGAAGTAAGAGAGCAGGAAAAGAAAGAAAGAAAGTAGCACAGGGGTATCCAATCTTTTGGCTTCCCTGGACCACAATGGAAGAGGAAGAATTGTCTTGGACCACACATAAAATATACTAACACTAATGATAACAGATGAGCTAAAATAAAAATATTGCAAAAAAACTTCATAAAGTTTTAAGAAAGTTTACGAATTTGTGTTGTGCTACATTCAAAGATGGCCTGCAGCCCTCGGGCCTGTGGACTGGACAAGCTTGAATTAGCGTATTCAGTTTTCTGGCTCCCTCCCTGCCAGGTCTCAGCTTGAGAATGTCTGAATTCCACTAAGGCCATAGTTCCTCTCAGAAGGTCCATAGCATGTGGCTACGGATCTCCTCTCAGGTCCCTTGTACCAACTACTTCCTTTGCCCCTATAAGTCTAAGAGTAGTAATGGCTTCCTACCATTGACGAACCTAATTCCATCCTAACACTATCCCTTGTTGAGTTCTCCTAAACTTGCCCACATCTCTTAATGAAGTCTTCATTAAACTGTCTTTTAAATATGTATCTGTTTCCTACTGGGATTCTGAGGGATAGAAAAACTCCTAGTCAGAGTCCCAGCAAGAAGATTTTAGAAAAGGGGGATGCTAAGCAAGAAAGACGACTCTGGAGAAACTAGGTTTATGTTGCATAACAAACAACTCAAAAATCGTAGTGGTTTAACAAACAAAAGATTATCAGCTGGGCAAGGTGGCTTGCACCTTTAGTTCCAGCTTCTCAGGAGACTGAGGCAGGAGGATTTCTAAGGCCAGAAGTTCGAGGCTGCAGTGAGGTATTAACACACCACTGTACTACAGCCTGAATAACAGAGCAAAACTCCATCTTTAAAAAAATACATATGACATATAAAATATGTGTTAATTGACTGTTTATATTATAGGTAAGGCTTCTGTTCAACAGTAGGCTATTAAAAACTAAATTTGGGGAATATCAAAAGCTATACACAGATTTTAGACTGCACAGGGCTGAGTGCTCCTAATCTTTTTCACTCCCATTGTGCAAGGGCCAACCGTATATCTCTAATAGCAGTTACAGATGAAAGGAGTGGAGAGGAGTGGGGGGAAGCAAAGAAAAGAAGATGGCTGAGAATTTTTCAGAATTGACGAAACACTTGAATTCCTCAAACTGAAGAAGGGCACTGAAATCTGAAAAATTAAATTAAAATGAATCATTGCTCTCTCTATATATAACAAAATGAAACTCCAAATATTAAATTCAAGGACAAAAATCTCAGAAAAACAAACAAACAAAAAGAAACCATCACCAAACCAAAAAAAAAAGGAGTACCTACAAAAAGTAGCAAAAATAAATGACTGAAAACAGAACAGTATTTTTAATATTCTGAGGGAAAATAACCAAAAACCTAGAACGTAGCTAGTTAAATCATCATATAAGAGTAAGAAAAAATATATTTTCTTTTTTTTTTTTTTTTTTTTTTAAGACGGAGTTTCCCTCTTGTTACCCAGGCTGGAGTGCAATGGCGCGATCTCGGCTCACCGCAACCTCCGCCTCCTGGGTTCAGGCAATTCTCCTGCCTCAGCCTCCTGAGTAGCTGGGATTACAGGCATGCGCCACCATGCCCAGCTAATTTTTGTATTTTTAGTAGAGACGGGGTTTCACCATGTTGACCAGGATGGTCTCGATCTCTTGACCTCGTGATCCACCCGCCTCGGCCTCCCAAAGTGCTGGGATTACAGGCTTGAGCCACCGCGCCCGGCCTAGAAAAAATATATTTTCAAAGTCAAAGGAAGTTTACTATTCATAGATTTTCACTTAAAAAATACATTTATTTTTGTATTTCAACAAGAAGGCAATAAAGTCCATATGCAAGAAACAATGGTAAGCAAAGAAATCAGTAATCATGAGGGTAAGTCTAACATTGACTGTGAAAAAATAAATATAATGATTAATCATGAGAGGTTCAAAAGCAAGGTGAAACTGGACAATAATAATTTGAAAGATGAAAGAGAAGTTTATTGGAGTTCAAGCATGTTAAGGTTCCTGCTTAGCCAGAAATGAGAGAGATACTGATTAAATTTAGACACTGGTAAGTTAAATAAGCACATTAAAAATTCAAGGGAGGCCAGACTGAGGTCGGAGGATCCCTTGAGCTCAGGAGTTTGAGACTATCCTAGGCAACACAGGGAGACCCCAGTCTTTACCAAAAAATACAAAAAACAAAACAAAACAAAAAAACAAATCAGCTAGGCATGGTGGAGCACACCGTAGTCTCAGCTAGTTAGGAGGCTGAAGTGGAAGGATTGCTTCTTGAGCCCAGGAGACCAAGGCTGCAGTGAGCTATGATTGCACCACTGCACTCCAGCCTTGGTGAGAGAATGAGACCTTGTATCAAGAATAAAATAAAATAAAATAAAATAAATACAATAAAATATTTAAGGGTAGCAACTTTTAAAAAGATAAAATGGGGCCGGGCGCGGTGGCTCAGGCCTGTAATCCCAGCACTTTGGGAGGCCGAGGCAGGTGGATCACAAGGTCAAGAGATCGAGACCATTCTGGTCAACATGGTGAAACCCTGTCTCTACTAAAAATACAAAAAATCAGCTGGGCATGGTGACACGTGGCTGTAATCCCAGCTACTCAGGAGGCTGAGGCAGGAGAATTGCCTGAACCCAGGAGGCGGAGGCTGCGGTGAGCCGAGATCGCGCCATTGCACTCCAGCCTGGGTAACAAGAGCGAAACTCCGTCTCAAAATAAATAAATAAATAAATAAATAAATAAATAAATAAATAAATAAAAAGATAAAATGTATCACTTACAAACTACATAGATTGATTTACAGATTATATGCAACAATAAGACATAATGCTTAGTAGTCTACAAATATTGTCATTTAATCCTCACAATAACCCTAATGAGTATCATAATCAACCCTACTGAGTATCATAATTGTCCTCATTCTGACTCCAGAATTCAAGCTCTTAGCACTCTAATAATAATTTATATGTAGTAGTCTCCGCTTATTGGCAATTTTGTGGCTAACCATGGTCTGAAAATTTTAAGTGAAAGTTTTCAGACATAAATAATTCTTAAGTTAGAAACTGTACACCATTCTGAGTGGTGTGATGAAATCTCACATTGTTCCGCTCAGTCTTACCCAGATGGGAATCAGCCTTGTGTCCTGCATCTCCATGCTGTAGGCTGCTACCTGTTCATTAGACAGTCAGTAACCATCTTGGCTATAGATGGACTGTTGTGGTATCACAGTACTTGTATTCAAACAACTTTTATTTTATTTAATAATGGCCCCCAAATGCAAGAGTAGTGGTGCTGGCAATTTGCCTATGCCAAGAAGAAGCCATCAAATGCTTCTTTTAAGGAAAAGATGAAAGTTCTCAATAAGGAAAGAAATAAAATCATATGCTGAGTTTGCTGTGATCTATGCCAAGAACAAATCTTCTATCTGTGATATTGTGAAGAAGAAAAAAGAAATTTGTGCACAGTATATATATTTATACACCCCCCCATACACACACAAAGACACATATATATGGCTTGGTATCGTCTAAAGTTTCAGACATCCACTGGGAATCTTGGATGTCCCCCTTGGATAAGGTGGGAGGACCACTGAATGTCTTATTTGATTGTAGATGTAATAGATGACAATATTTTTTACACAGTTGACAATGAAGAATGGTAAATGTGACATGCGAAGTTAAACAAAGCTAACCATTTGTGTATATAACTGAAAGTCTTCACATAAAAAATAAAAATAAAATCTAAAAACAGGACTACAAGATATTTGTCCTTCTTGGTCATTGGTGAATGGCAGAATGGGGATAGATTCCTAAAACTTAAGTACCAGAAACTAGAAACAGATTCCATGATATGGACAGTTTATTACATGAGAAAGCTGACATTTCAAATCAACAGGATAAAGACAAATTGCTTAATAAATGGAGGAAAAACTAGGTAGAAACCTCAAAAAATGTGAAGCTGGAGCCCTTACGCCAAAATAAAATCCAGATCAATGAAGGGTTTGAATATAAAAATTTTTGAAGAAAGAAGAGATGTTTTAAAAGTTTTACACTAAGATATTTTTCTGATTATACACAACCCAGAAGCAAAAGCAAAGCCATTAAATGTTTTTTGAAACTTTTACACAGCAAAAAATAGCATCAACAAATCTGGAGAGGGCTCCAGGTTTTTCCCACCCACCACCTTAGCAGAGCAGCTCTGCATTTATCAGTTTTATATATTGGTGCCCTATGTAAGATTCCATTTGACAAAATGTTCCAGAATAAGAGTGAGAATAAGAATAAGAAGTTAAACACCACTCTCTCTGCACACTAAGGCCCAAAGCTGGTAAATGACCTAAAGTCACAAAGGTAGCAGCGTAAGGTTTCCAGACTTTTTGTGCTTTTTTTTTTTTCTTTTTACTATATTTTTGGGAAGATTACATGAAACATTAACCATTGAAATAAATCCTTTTTTACACTAACAAAATAAACAGCATTTTTTTTTGTTATTGTTTTTGTTTTTTTGTTGAGACACAGAGTCTCTCTCTGTTACCAGGCTGGAGTGCAGTGGCGAGATCTGGCTCACTGTAACTAACCTCTGCCTCCTGGGTTCAAGGGATTCTCCTGCCTCAGCTTCCCGAGAGGCTGGGACTACAGGTGCGTGCCACCATGCCCAGCTAATTTTTGTATTTTTAATAGATATAGAGTTTCACCATGTTGGCCAGAATGGTCACCATCTCTTGACCTCGTGATCTGCCTACCTCGGCCTCTCAAGGTGCTGGGATTACAGTCGTGAGCCACCTTTCCCCGCTGGGGTTTTTAGGTTGTATAGTTTTTAGTAGTTTTAATTGGTTTTAAATCTTTCTCATGTGTCACATTATTGTTTAATTACTTACTATAGCACTACAGAGTCCATACACATGCAGGGTAGAAAAAAACTGAATAGATTTTAAAAATATATGCAATATGCATGTTTTTAGAGTTATTTTATTTTATTTTGAGACGGAGTTTTGCTCTTGTTGCCCAGGTTGAAGTGCAATGGTGCAATCTCAGCTCACTGCAACCTCCGTCTCCTGGGTTCAGGTGATTCTCCTGCCTCAGCCTCCCAAGTAGCTGGGATTACAGGCATGAGCCACCATGCCCGGCTAATTTTTGTATTTTTAGTAGAGACGGGGTTTCTCCATGTTGGTCAGGCTGGTCTCGAACTCCTGACCTCAGGTGATCCACCTGCCTTGGCCTCCCAAAGTGCTGGGATTACAGGGATAAGCCACTGTGCCCAGCCTAAAGTTATTTTTAAATTCCTCCTACATTTCAAAATTCACTAGAAACATTTAACATACTAGTGAAATCTGTCATAATGCACTGATGTCATCCAAATTTCCAAAGCATTTTATTATAAAGCATCACCTTTGAAGCGATTCCATAGCAGAGATACCATAGTTAGTATCACAACTCAAGCAAGCCTTTTTGCATTCTAGTCTCATTAAAGTTACCTTATGAAAAAAATATATAAATGCATATATAAGATTTGATGTATTATATTTAAATGTTTTTCAGTCAGAACAATTAATAGCTCAACTGTTCTTGTATAAGCCTTAATGGTCCAATTTTTTTTTTTTTTTTTTTGAGACAAAGTTTTACACTTTTTTTTTGGCTGGGGTGGAGGGGTGCCATCTCGACTCACTGTGACCTCCACCTCCTGGGTTCAGGCAATTCTCCTGCCTCAGCCTCC
>NW_016107325.1:5647369-5655066 GCF_001604975.1 Cebus imitator
TTTGACTGACCTACATCCTAATAATTTTAGGGGAGTTATTTCAGCTTCTTTCATCTATACAACTTCTTGAGTAATGAATAGGATGTTATTATTATTCAAAAATTGGGTACCTCCCCATCCATCTTTTTTCAAAGCTCTTTAAGAACCAAAATATTTGTTAATTTATTTATTTATGAGACAAGCCTCACTCTGTTGCTCAGGCTGGAGAGCAGTGGCATGATCATGGCTCAATGCATGCTCAATCTCCCAGGCTCAAGTGATCCTCCTGCCTCAGCCTCCCAAGTAGCTGGAATTATAGGCATGCACAACCATGCCTGGTAATTATTGCATTTTTTTGTAGACACGGTTTCACCATGTTGCCCAGGCTGGTCTCAACTCCTGAACTCAACTGACTGACTCACCTGGGCCTCTCAAAGTGCTGGGATTAGAGGCATGTGCCACTGTTCCCAGCCCTGAAATACTTTATTCTATCCTTATAGTTGCTAAAACCTTCTTTATTTACAATTAATACAGCTCTTCATAATTAACATTCTGTGTCTTCTATGGAATGGAGGACATTCAGCATTTTTCTTGAAATAATTTAGCATTCATTTGAATTCATCTCTTAGTTTTATTTTCTAGGTTAAAAACCCCAAATTATTCTCATCTTTAATCATGTGTTCTATCACTAAAACAATTATTATTGTGGCATTTTCTTTGTCACAAAGTGTAGTGATAAAAGTTAGATATAAAATTTTATAAGAAGCCAGTTATGGTGCCTTGCACCTGTAGTCTCAGCTCTTTGGGAGGCTGAAGTGGGAAGACCACTTGAGTCTGGGAGATCAAGGCTGCAGTGAATCATGATTGCCCACTGCACTCCATCCTGGATGACAGAGTGAAACCCTCTTTCAAAAATTTAAAAAAGAAAAAAAAAAAGATATATCACAGATCTGACACGTTCTGTTTTTCTATTATACATCAAAATAAGTATATTCTCATTAATATAGAAAATGTTCATGAACCGTCTGAAATTATCTTGTGTATGGTACTCATGACAAACAATAAGAAATTCACTTTATTTTGGTTTTGTGTCTCAATCACTTTAGACAGTGAGTAGATACATCCAAAGTAATGGAAAAATCAGACTCACATGGGCATCTTTATTACACTAGACAGTTTCACACTCCATCCCCCAAATTTGAGTTTCCAGGATTGGTAGAAAGTTTGTTTAGAAAATTTCCTTAATTATTTGCCAATATAATTAATGGACCTGTGACTTCTCAATACTCACTATGAGGGTAGCATCCTCGGAATAGCATTCCAATCTCACTGGTCTGCAAAGCCCATATGTCTGTCTGGCTTAGAAAGGAGGTGATCATATGCAATCTGAAGTGTAAAATACAATGTTTTTTTGTTTTTGTTTTTGTTTTTGTTTTTTTTTTAAGACAGGGTCTTACTTTGTCACCCAGGCTGGAGTACAGTGACTCGATGATGGCTCACTGCAGCTTCAAACTCCCTGGGCTCAGGTGATCCTCCTGCCTCAATCCCCCAAGTAGCTGGGACTACAGGCATGTGCCACCACACCTGGCTAATTTTTGTTTTTGTTTGTTTTGTTTTTGTAGATAGAGGGTTTCGCCATGTTGCCTGGGCTAGCCTACTCTATTTTTTTGAGAAGGATATCTTGGCCAGCCGTGGTTCAAGCGATCCGCCCACCTTGGTCTCCTGTGCTGGCATTACAGGGGTGACCCACCATGCCTGGCAACACAATCTTAAGTGTCACTGAAACCTAGTATTTCACTTGTGTTTATTTTAGAAAAAAAAAATAAAATAGAAGGAAATGACATTGGTTGCATATAAATTGCTTTCTTCCCCAATCCCACATACTGGTTACTATGAATTTTGAGTTCTGCTGCTAACTACATTACCTTTCCCATGTAACATATCCTCATTGAGTTTCATTTTACTGAAGCGTGAATCAAGAGTTCGAAAGTATGCAAAAAAGGATGGATAACTCTAGAGGAAAAAATGTGCCCAAGTCATGAATTGGAATTTCAGAAAAGAAAAAATATAAATGGCCAACAAATATGAAACACATACAATCTCATTAGTAATTAGAAACATATAAATTAAAACTAATAATATATCAGTCTATTTTCATTAGATTGTCAAAAATAAACAAGCCTAACAACATTGTTAGTGATGGCACAGAGTAATGAGGTATTTTGAACATCATGTTGGAATACAATTTGATACTATCTAGTAAAATTGACATGCATGTCTTATAAGGAATCTAGCAATTTTACTTCTAGATCTTTTACTTGAGAATCTCTTGATCTGATACACTAGGAGACACATAAAATATTCACAGCAGCATTGTTCATAACTAGCAAAAAATTGGAAACAACCCAAATGTCCATCAACTGGAGAACAGATAGTGACAGCCATATAACAGTGAAAAGTCTGGATAAGAGAGATGCACAGACAATATAAATTTGCAAGTCTTCAGCATGTAGTTGGTAATTCAGATTTTAACCCTGAAAGAAATAATCTATGGAGCCCTGTAGCGTGAGAAGAGAAATGGGTGAAGGGTGACAGAGGGAAGAGGGGCTGAGATATCCTTCTCTCTCTCTCCTTTTTTTTAAATCACCAAAGGCACTAGACTGGATTTTATTTTTTCAGAGATGGTGTTTCATCATGTTGGCCAGGATGGTCTTGATCTCTTGACCTTATGATTTGCCTTCCTCAGCCTCCCAAAGTGCTGGGATTACAGGCATCAGCCACCACACCCAGCCAAGATATCCTTATCAAAAAAAGTAGAGTAGAAAAAATAAAGGCACATAAAATCTCTGTTTTAATAATCATCTAATATCAGTTTCCTTTTTCTATTGTAGATTGAATGCTATTTTCTGTATCTTCCTTAATGTTTTTTTCATTAAACATCTTTTTTTTAAAGAGGAAAATTGTTTTTTAAAATAGTCACCCTCTTTTTTTTTTAATCTTAAGAATATATTGGGCCAGGTGAGGTGGCTCATGCCTATAATCCTAGCACTTTGGGCGATTGAGGTGGGTGGATCACTTGCGGTCAGGAGTTCAAGACCAAATTGGCTAATATGGTGAAACCCCATCTCTACTAAAAATACAAAAATTAGCTGGGCGTGGTGGCATATGCCTGTAACCCCAGCTACCAGGGAGGCTGGGGCAGAAGAATCATTTTAACTCAGGAGGTGGAGGTTGCAGAGAGCCGGAGATGGTGCTACCACACTCCAGCCTGGGCAACAGAGTGAGACTCTGTCTCAAAAACAAAACAAAACAAAAAAATATACCAGTTTCTGAACTTTAAGGAAAATCAATTTGTAATCATTTGATTTACTCTATATATTTTATCCACTTTACTAGAATATAGTAAATTAAATTCTAGAGCTTCTTGAAAACAGAGGTTATGCTTCTCGCTTAGTAGTAACTTGAATATATACTCTGGATTCTGATTTATCCACTGTATGGTGTTCTTTCTTTGTAGATGCTAAGACAATTCTTCACTGAATTATTAGATCAAACAGTCAAAGATAACTAAGGAAATTACCTGAAAAGACTACATTTTATTGACACCAAGGATAGACTACATCACCAAAAAAATTTTATGGCAATATCAGTAGTGCCTTTTCAATTAAATGACAAATTGGAAGTGTTTAACAACATATGGTCGCTTTTCCTTGACATATATGATTAAGAATATATCTTTTTATCAAAATGTAAAATACCATCTGGCAGAAGTAACAATTATTCCATTGGCCTTATACATTAACTTAATTCACTGTAGTTTAACATGTAAATATTTTCTTATTTTTTTCTTTTTCTTTTGCTGGATCTGTATGTATTTACAATACTCAAAAACTGTATAACTCAAAAACCATAATTAAATATGACAAAGCTGATTGTAAATTTTGAAAGAAAATAATGCATTTCCTAAAAATTCAATTTCTTAAACATTTCTTAAAAATTTAAATGGCAACAGTCCTTTTTGATATTCATAATTGTAACGGTGGGTAATCTGAAAATCTACTCTTACAATTTCGTACTAGACATATAGTCATACTTTGTATATGAAAGGAGCTGTCGTTAGAGCTCTTTATAAATAGGAAGAAATATTTACAGTGAGGTTGATACATTTTAAGGTTTTGAACATGTATGTAGTAATGCCACTAGTCATTCATTCATTCATTTACTAAGCCTGTCAGATTCAGTGGATATCAAATGAGCAGGAAGGCTTCTCCTTGATACAATACAATGTACATTATAAATTTAATAAATGTGGACTGTTGTCATTTTATGATTTTAGAAAACATATTAAATATTTCACAATTCTGTGCCCTGTTGTGGTTTCCAAAGCCACCTTGGGACTAACCCAAACAATAACTGCTTTAAGCATTAGCATGTAGACTGGGCACTGTAGTTCACACCTGTAATCCCAGCACTTTGGGAGACTGAAGTGGGAGGGTCACTTGAACCCAGAGATCGAGACCAGCCTGGGCAACATGGTGAAACCCTGTCTCTGCTAGAAATATAAAAAAATTAGCTGGCTTGGTGGTGCATACCTTTCATTCCAGCTACTTGGTAGGCTGAGATGCAAGAATCGCTTAAGTTGGGGAGGCAGAAGTTGCAGTGAGCTGAGATCGTGCTATTGCACTCCAGCCTGGGTGACAAAGTGAGACTCTGTCTCAAGGAGAAAAAAAAAATTAGCATATAATATTTGTATCAGTTATGTAGCTATATAAATTGCATAAATTTGCCTGTTTTTTGTTTGTTTTTAAGAGATCAATTATTTCAAGACGAGTTATATCTGGATTAAAATGGTTCTGATCTTCTAAAGTATTCTCAGAAGCCAAGTAAATGGATAAGTATCTCCAATACCTAAATTAATTGTAAATATCTACTATGTCCAGGCTATGCTCTCTGCTATTAAGAATTTTAAAGTTTAGATGGTAAGGCAGACAAGTAAATCAAGAATTACAGAGTAGGGCTACAGGACAGGATTATATGGGACGGTATTAACTGATCAACACCCACTTCAAAATGTGGGATGGAGTATGGGGACAGAAAATGAGAGAAAAGCCATTCAGACTGTAGAAACTATAGGTCTGAAGATTGTACGGCATATGACAGCATGATTTAATAGCAAATACTTTGGTATGGCTAAAAGAATGGGGGGAAATAACAAATTTGACTTTTTATTTTCCATCAACTTTATGGAGGTATAAATAATCTACCATAAATGTACCCATTTTTAGTGTACAATTTGATTAGTTTTGACAAACTGTCACCAAGATAAAAATATAGAATACAGGATAACTGTGTAGTTAATCCTCCCACCTAACTGTACTATGAACCACAAAGACAACAAGTGATCTGCTTTCTGTCACTGTCTATTTGATTTGATTTGTTCAGAGTCTCTTTAAGGGGTATTGTATGGTATGCACTCTTTTGTTTCTTACTTTTTCTCAGTGTGATGTTTTTGAAATTCATCATTTTCTTGCATATATATAGTAGTTTCCTTTTTCTTGCTAATATTGTGTTGTAAAGACGTACCAGACATTATTTATTCACCAGTTGGCAAACATTTAGATTGTTCTAGTTTATGGCTTTTATTAATAAAGTTGCTATGAACTGTCGTGGTTAAGTCTTGGTATGGACACATGCTTGTATTTGTTTTCGGTAAATATAAAGTGGAGTTGCTAGGTCAAATGGTAATTTTTAAATTTATTTTTTAAATGCCAGAACAATTTCTAAAAGTGGTTGTGCTATTTTAGTTACTATGCAGATGATATGATTTTTAATCCTTTTACTTTCAACCTGTGTCATTGAATCTAAAGTGTAACTCTGTGGACAGATAGAACTTTTTTTTAGCTTATTCTGCCAATCTCTGCCTTTTAATTGAAGTTTCTATTCCATTTATATTTAATATATTGACTGATGTGAATCCTGAAAGAGCTAATTCTTCAAGATGGATTCTGAGTGACTAACTGGTCCTAAACTCAAAATGGAGCCAAGCAGCCATCTGCTGACTAGAAGTCACACACATACATACTCTGCATTCTGAGAGAAAGTACATGCTTATGAGACTTTGGGTCATTCATAGCTATCTGTTCCTGTTTACACTGACTCAATCAACAACTGCTAGAAAGTCTCATTTCACCACAGGGACCTAACTGATAGACTGTGACATGCATCAACCAATGAAAACTAAACAAGCTGTCATTCTTCATTTGCATAACAGACTAGAGGGGGAACCCAGGTGGGAACTTTCTCTAAAACAGACAATCTTTTTGTTTTCTTGGACCACATCTTTGTTTGGTACAAAAGACTGCACTGCTTTGGTTTGCAAACTGTTCAATGGAATAAAGTTATCTTTTTTTTTTTTCTTTCTTGAGACAGGATTTCACTGTGTCACCAAGGCTGGGAGTGCAATGGCATGATTAGGGCTCACTGCGGACTTTACCTCCCGGGCTCAAGTGATCCTCCTACCTCAGCTGCCTGAGCAGCTGGGACTACAGGCAGGTGCCACCATATCCAGCTAATTTGTTGCATTTTTTAGTAGAGATAGAGTTTTGCAATGTTGCCCAGGCTCGTCTTGAACTCCTGGACTCAAGCAATCCTCCAGGCTTGGCCTCCCAAAGTGCTGTGATTTGAGGTGTGAGCCACTACGCCCAACCTTTTTCTTTTTCAAGGAAAATCCTTTGAAGTGGATTGTTGACACTGATAAGGTAGGATTTACGTTTGCCATTTTGCTATTTGTTTTATGTCCTGTGTCTTTTTTATTCCTCCATTTCTTAATTACTGCAGCCCTTTGTTGTGTGGTATATATTTTCTAGTGTGCCATTTTAATTTTCTTGTCCTTTATTCATATATTTTAAAAGCATTTTCTTAGCAGTTGTTCTGGGGATTATAATTAACAAGTTATAATAATCTAGTTTGGATTAATAACAACTTTATTTCAATAGAACACAAAAACTTGCTACTACATGGCTTCATTCCTCCATTATTCTTTCCCTCCTTCCTCTCCCTTCTGTTGTCATATTAATATCTTACAATAAGCCCATAAAGACTTATAATTATTGCCTTATGCAGTTGTCTTTTAAATTAAATAGGAAAAGAGTTACAAATAAAAAAATATTTAGACTTTTATGTTTACTTATGTAGTTACTTTTACATGTGTTGTTACTCCTTCATGTGGACTTGAATTACCATTTATGTCGATTTAATTCTGAAGGACTCCCTTTAGTATTTCGTGCAAGGAAAATGTCCTAGCAACAAATTTCATCTTTGTATACACATATATTTTGGGAAAGTATTAATACCTCCTTCATTTTTGAAGGATAGTTTTGCTAGAGACAAAATTCTTACTTGCTGATCTTTTTCTTTCAGCATTTTGAATACATCATACCACTGCTTTTTGACTTTTATGGCATCAACTGTGAATCTTATGGAGGATTACGTGATGAGTGGCTTCTCTCTTGCCACTTTCAAGAGTTTCTCTTTGCTTTTGACCGGTTAATTAAAATGTGTGGAGGTATAAATTTGTTTATGTTACTTGGCATTTGTTGAGCTTCTTGGATGTATAGATAAGTATTTCTCATTAAATTTCGGGAGTTTTTGGTCATTCTTTTTTCTTTCCTTTTTTTTTTTTTTTTTTTTTTTTTTTTTTTTTTTTTTTTTTATATTTT
>NW_016107325.1:5655110-5660710 GCF_001604975.1 Cebus imitator
TTTTTTTTGAGATACAGTCTTGCTCTGTTGCCCAGGCTGGAGTGCAATGGCATCATCTCAGCTCACTGCAACCTCTGCCTCCCAGGTTCAAGTGATTCTCCTCCCTCCTCCTGAGTGGCTGGAATTACAGGCACGCACTAACACACCTGGCTAATTTTTGTATTTTTAGTAGAGACAGGGTTTCACCACGTTGGCCAGGCTGGTCTCAAACCCTTGACCTCAGGTGACCCACCTGCCTTGTCTTCCCAAAGTGTTGGGATTACAGGTGTGAGCCACCATGCCCTGCCATTCTTTATTCAAGAATTATGTCTGCCCTTTTCTTTTTCCCCCTCTCCTTCTGAAACTCACATATGCACATGTTGGTATGCTTGTGTCCCACAGGTCTCTGAGGCTTTGTTCATGTTTTGTCTTTCTCTTTTCAATCTGTTCCCCAGACTAGATAATTTCAACTGACCTATATTGAAGTTTGCTTATTTTTTTTCTCCCTGCTCAAATCTGGGATTGAGCCCCTCTAGTGAACTTTTCACTTTATTTTTTTGCTATTTTTATTTTTAAAAATTTAAAAAAAATTTTGTTTCTGTTATAGCATATTACACTTTTGCTCTTGTTGCCCAGGCTGGAGTGCAAATCTTGGCTCACTGCAGCCTCCGCCTCCCAGGTTGAAGCAATTCTCCTGCCTCAGCCTCCCAAGTAGCTGGGATTATAGGCATGCGCCACCATGCCCAGCTAATTTCGTATTTTTAGTAGAGATGGGGGTTTATCCATGTTGGTCAGGCTGGTCTCAAACTCCTGACCTCAGGTGATCCATCTGCCTCGGCCTTCCAAAGTGCTGGGATTACAGGCATGAGCCACCGCACTCACCCTAGCATATTATACTTTTAACTCCAGAATTATTTGGGTTTTAAAATATAATTGATCTTTATCATCTATTTGATGAAACATCTCATATTTTCTTCTAGTTCTTTAGACATGGTTTCCCTTAGCTTTTTAATATATTGAAAATATCTGATTTAAAGACTTTTTATTTACTAAGTCCAGCATGTAGGCTTCCTCAGGGTTAGGTTCTATTGATTGTTATCCTGTGTATGGGCCATACATTCTTGTTTCTTTGCATGTTTCATAACTATTTTGAAAACTGACCATTTTAAATACTATAATGTGTAACTCTGGAAATCAGATTCTACTCACTCCCCAAGATTCATTGTTGTTTCTGTTTGTTGTAGTAGTTGCTGGTTTAGTGACTTTTCTGAATTCATTCTTTTTTCTTTTTTTTTTTTTTTTTTTTGAGGCGGAGTTTCACTCACGTTACCCAGGCTGGAGTGCAACGGCGCGATCTCGGCTCACCGCAACCTCCGCCTCCTGGGTTCAGGCAATTCTCCTGCCTCAGCCTCCTGAGTAGCTGGGATTACAGGCACGCGCCACCATGCCCAGCTAATTTTTTGTAGTTTTAGTAGAGACGGGGTTTCACCATGTTGACCAGGATGGTCTCGATCTCTTGACCTCGTGATCCACCCGCCTCGGCCTCCCAAAGTGCTGGGATTACAGGCTTGAGCCACCACGCCCGGCCCTTTTTTCTTTTTTTTTTAGAGACAAGGTCTGAGTTGGTGACTCAAGGGATCCTCTGGCCTTCGTTTCCTGAGTAGCTGGGACTACACATGCGTGCCATTGCACCTAGTTTATGAACTCTTCCTTTAAAGTCTGCAATTTTTATTTTGTGACCACTCAGGTTTCTGCTCAGTTAGCTTAGTGGTCAGCTAATGATTAGAGCGACAGGTTTCCTTAAACAACTTCAACCAAAAAATCTCCCAGTCTTTTCCGAGGGGTTTAGTATCTACGTTGAGAGATGCCTTCAACAATCAGCCAAGCACTTTATATTAGGTAATTGCATTGAAATGACAAAACCACAATTACTCTGGCACCAACCAACCAACCAAATAATTGTGCCTTAGCCTTCACTTCTTGCTTCTGTAGTGCCTCACGGTCAGTGAGAGTTTAGAGCTCAGATGCTTCTGTAGTGCCTCAAGGTCAGCCAGAGGTTAGAGCTCAGGGCCTTCTCAGGCTTGAGTGTTCACATGACCCTAGGTATGTGCACACCTTAAGTACCTTCTACAGTCTCAGGAATATGTTAAGAGTTTTTCAAAGCCCTATGAACATCTTATTCCCCAGCTAAATATTTTATTATGGCTAGAGCAAAGGTGCAAAAGTTTAAGGGGTTTTTTTTTTTGACCTTTATAATGAATGTTATGGGGAGCCACTAGTGAAATTTTAAGTAAAGAAGGAGCATGACTATGTACAGCACAAAACTGTTTTGCCAATGAGATGGAGGATGGATTCAAAGGGAGCAGACTGAAGGCAGAAAGACCAAAGAACATTTTTAAAAAGTAGCCTGGGGAACATGGTGAAATTCTGTCTCTATTAAATAAATAAATATATAAATAAAAATTAGCTGGGCATGGTGGCAAGCGCCTGTAGTCCTAGCTACTTGGGAGGCTAAAGTGGGAGGGCTGCTTGAGCACGGGGAGGAGGAGGCTGCGGTGAACTGACACGGTTCCACCGCACTCCAGCCTCGGTGACAAAGCAAGACCCTAATTCAAAAATACACACATAATATAAAATAAAAAATAAGTGACAAAGGTCTGAGTTAAGGCCAAAGTGGGAGTATTTAGAAAGGGAAGTGGTGGATTGGAAAAACTGTTGTGAAGTTTATACATTTCATAGTTTCTACAGTGGTTAATTGGGAGGCCAGTGGGGAGAGGTGAAAAAGAGGCGAGTGTTTATATTCTTAAGTTTCTGATTAGGAAAATTATTTGGAGGATATTCACCCCTCCTCCCCCTCAAAAAAATTAAGTGAATAGTGAGGCATAGGTTTTAGGGGGGAAGCATAAAGATGCGGATCCAAATATTACTTATGAGTAAAATAATTTTCGTGTTTTTAGAGATATGAATATCTTAAAGGAAAAATCCAATGCAATTGTGCTACTCAAATCACAGTTTGGATCCAGGAGCTGTAATCTTTCCTCACCCTCTGCCCATTCTTGCCATTCTTGATTTAGGAGTGCTTTAAAGAAGGCTATTCGGAATACGTTTGAGAAAGTGAGAGGAATGTGGCAAACAAGCTGCCTTAAACACACTGTACCTAGACCTAGAATGTGACATGAACTTGTCAAGTCATATCCTGTGCAATTTTGCTTTTTGAAAACATAGCACAAAGTAGATCATGAGTAAAGCGTGACTGCTGATAATTACATGGAGAAATGTGAATAAACGATTCTTTAAACACCGTAAGCTAAATTCGGCTTAAAATAGGTGGTTTGAACATTTGGGAAACATTCGTTTTACTTGAAATCCAATCCTTGCAAAGCAATGACAAGAGGTGGGGATAAAGCGGGCTTACGGAAAGGAGCGTCTCACCGACCCCGTCTAATCACACCATCCCCACTGTTTTTCAAAAAATTTCTTCTCAGATAACCAAGTTAAATCTAGTTCAAACGAACCTTTTAGTTTTTGAGGAGGGCCGTTAATAGTAGTGAACACCAAAACGAAAGGGGATCTGGGCTTCGCAATACTAACAGTTCCATTTCCCAGCCAGTCGCCTCCCGGGCTGGATGTGCCGCCGTCCTACATCTCCGCGGTGGCCGGAGAGCTCAGAGGTGGAGAGAGAAAAAGGAGGCGTCGCGGGGCGCGAGAGGCCCGGGCTCTAACTGCCGCCTCACACCCTAGCAAAGACAGGAGACGCCCGGCGGCCCGCACCGTCTGTCCGGAGCGCTCCTCCAGGACACCCGCCTGATTGCTAGTCGTCTCCAATTGGCCGTCGGGGAACGGAAGCCGAAGCAGACCAGTGAACCCGGAAGTACTTCGCGGCGGAGGCCCGGGCAACTCTTTTGAATGGAATCGGGCTGATTCATCGCTGGTTCGCGGACTCAGAGCCGGATCCGGCCTGCGCCGCTGCTGCTGTTGCCTCTGTCTTCGCGTCACCGCAGAGACAAGACAAGGGTCCAGATCGCGGCATCCGGCTCCCATCCGCTGTCAGGTAAGACCCAGAAAGCAGGCCTGGGAGGTCCGGGGAGGCAGCCGTGCTAGGCCGCCGCCAGCCCAGTGCTTTCCTGAGTCACGTTGCCCAGCTGAGTTGCCACTGGAGGCCTGGGCCGCGAGGGAGGAGCCCAGACTCCTTCATGCTCTTCGCCTGCTGTTGGGGGTCTCTGGCAGGGTCAGGTCTGGATGTTGTCTCCATTCTCCATTCTTTTCAGTTTGGCCGAATTCACATCATGGGAACCTCTACTCCCTATGTAAAGAGAATCCTTGTTTATGGCCTGTTTATCTGCGCTCATCCATAGTTGTTTCTGTCTTGAAAAACTTCACAGCAGACCGGGGAAACGAGAGAGACAGAGACAGAGAGAGAGAAAGTAGAATTAACTTTCCCATTGAAGACGTTTGTTTTATCACTTGTCCTTCCTGTAAGCCTTGATCCTTTTTCTGTTAGTGTTAGGTTTTCAACTCCCTCCAAAAAATAAGCAAAAGTCTTGCAGATACACTGGTTTTTGACCTTGAATATTTTCAAAACAAAGTGTGCTGCTATGCCTGTTAACTTACTTTCAATATTGTCCTAATTGAATAATTGTTGGTGAATTGATTACATTTCCTGTATTCAGTAAAGCAGAAATCTGCTATCTCGTGTTACATCTTGAAACTTAATTTTCCTGGAGATACAGCTCTGTGTCTGTCAAAAGAAAAAGCATGTAAACTTCGATTCTATAAACTTAGTGACTGAACGAAAAATTCTCGTGAAAGTAAATGGTAACCAAAAGTTGATAAAAATTTTATGGAAAAGGCAGGGGAGAGGGTTTAAAAATTAGCGTAGAGTTTTAGTGGGAAAATGATTTTGTTTCACTGGTCACAAGTGTGTTTTTAGTGCTGCTGACTTAATGTGTTTGAGAAAAGCAGCAAGACATGCATTGATACTGTTGAAATAAAAAAATGAACACAGTTTTTGTGGAGATGATTAATATAATGATGGCCTTCCTGTCACATAAGGCTACCAACTGACTCGTTTCAAGTTTAGAAGTTAAGATATGTATTGGTTCTGAATTAACTATAGTTAAGGTGTGCTTAGTGAAGTGCTAATTAGTGAAAAGCCTGAATGTTGTCTTGAATTCGTCCCTAAATCTTGCCAAGGGAAGAAAGTTTTCAAGTTGTGACCTTTTGTTGATGCTTCACCTGTTGACTTTGGGAGGTTTTTTTTCTGCCTCAAGTGCTTGGTAAATAATATATTGCCATTTTAATTAAATAGCTGGATTTTAATCTCTTTGACAGGTTCACCTTATTTTTATACTGGCCATACAAACTATGTGCTTATTAGTATGTAGTTTGTGAACCATATGTATAAAAAACCATAAATGTTATTATTGCTGTTGTTATTGTTATTGTCATTTTAGAAGTGGAAGAGATTATTAATCTAGTTCTCTTATATCAGTAACAAGAAGCAATTGTGCTTTTTTAATTTTCAATTTTATAATAATGTTCATGTAATAATTCAGTGTCCACCTGTGAAACCCTTGCCTGAATATCCATGTGATTTATTGCTTACGAACTTGTCATATGCC
>NW_016107325.1:5661097-5663904 GCF_001604975.1 Cebus imitator
TGTATTTTTAGTAGAGACGGGGTTTCACCATGTTGGCCAGGGTGGTCCCAAACTCCTGACCTCAGACGTTCTGCCCACCTTGGCCTCCCAAAGTGCTGGGATTACAGGCGTGAGCTACCGCACCTGGCCGCTTTGGACTTATTTTTACATGAGACTTGCAAAGTAGGTATTATTCCCATTTTATAAATGAGGTCTAGAGTCTAGAAGAAGGTAAAAATTAGTGTCATATAGTGAGTAGGTGGTGAAGCCAGGATTCAAATTGAGGTCAGCTAGTTCGAGAGCCTTTACCACTCTATGCTGCTGTCCTTTCACTTTACATATTTTTTATGGGTTTATGTTAAGCTCCTTCTACCCATCTGTCCCAGTAGATTATAAATTCTGTCAGTGCATACTGCTAAATTTCTTGAGCATACAAGATAGTGCAGCCATCCCTCCATAACTGTGGGTCCTGCATCTGTAGATTCAACCAACCACACATTGAAATAATTTGGAAAAAAGTTGCATCTAGGCCAGGCACAGTGGCTCATGCCTGTAATCCCAGCACTTTAGGAGGCCAAGGCAGGCGGGTCACCTGAGGTCAGGAGTTTGAGACCAGCCTGGCCAACATGGCTAAATGCCATCTCTACGAAAAATTGAAAAATACAAAAATTAGCTGGGCATGGTAGTGTGCGCCTGTAATCCCATCTACTGGGGAGGCTGAGGCAGGAGAATCGCTTGAACCTTGGAGGCATAGGTTGCAGTGAGTCGTGCCAGTGCACTCCAGCCTGGGCAACAGAGCAAGACTCTATCTCAAAAAAGAAAAAAAAAGAAGTTGCATTTATATTGAACATGTGTAGACATTTTTCTTTTCATTATTTCCTAAACAATATAGTATAACTATTTGTATCATATTTATATTGTATTATTATAAGTAAGCCAAAAATGAATTTTAAAGCATATAAGAGGATGTGCATAGGTTATATACAAATAGGGTACGATGCTGTTTGTATCAGAAACTTTGTATCCATGATATAGGTGTCCTAGAACCAGTTCCCCACAGGTACAAAGGGATGACTGTACTCAAATGTTTTACTTGAATGCTGAAATTAGGAGACTCCATAATAGATTATTTATGATGAGTCCATTCTCACTCTTCCTTTTTTTCTTTTCCAGACTAAGCCTTGCTCTATTGCCCAGGATGGAGTGCAGTGGCACCATCTTGGCTCACTGCAGCCTTCGCCTTCTGGGTTCAAGCAATTCTTTCCTTAGCCTGCCTAGCTGGGCTTATAGGTGCCTGCCCTCATGCCAGCTAATTTTTATATTTTTAGTAGAGATGAGGTTTCACCGTGTTGGCCAGACTGGTCTCAAACTCCTGACCTCAGGCGATCCACCTGCCTTGGCCTCCCAAAGTACTGGGAATACAGGCATCAGCCACCTCACCCAGCTACCATTCTCAGTCTTCTAAGTTTTGGAAATCTTGCTTTCAAAATCCTATTTATATGGTTAAGTTTAATGTTGACTCACTCAAGATCTTCCACTTGAAAAAAGTTTTTAAGACAGTGAGAGTATGAAGTTTTAATTACGTTGCACTAATTAGAAAACAGAGGAATTAGAAATACAGTGAGATAACAAATATAGAGTAGCTTTAAAAGGATTTAGCATCAGTCTGAAAAGTAATTTTTTTTTTTTTTGAGATGGATTCTTGTTCTGTGACCCAGGTTGGAGTGTGGTGGCTCGATCTTGGCTCACTGGAACCTCCACCTTCCGGGTTCAAGTAATTCTCAATCTCTTGAGTAGCTGGGATTACAGGCACCTGCCACCACATCCGACTAATTTTTGTATTTTTAGTAGACATGGGGTTTTGTCATGTTGGCCAGGCTGGTCTCGAACTCCTGACCTCAAGTGATCTGCCCGCCTTGGCTTCCCAAAGTGCTGGGATTACAGGTGTGAACCACTGCATCCAGCCAAAAATTGATTTATTTTAAATCCAGCATGGACATGATCTAACAATATCAGGTTCAAATCAGACGTTAAGAGAGAAAGAAAAAGTGGAAAGTCATCAACCTTTGAAAGTACTGATACCTTTTTTGTATTGTTTTTACCAATTAGGATTCTAAATATTACTGTGTGTATGATATAATGTTAGGTGTAAACACTTTATTCATATTGCCTGATAACGTTTTCCATAAAGTTAATTATATCTATCATGAATGAGCTTTTGAGTCTTCTGCATTTTGATAGCTGTAAAAACTTGGTTTAGATCCATCGACCTTTTTATTGCTTTTATTTCTAGAATTGAAAGTATTCCCTTTTATGTTAAGCATATGCATTCACTTTGTGAATCTTTCTGCTAAATTCTGCGAAATGCAGGTCCCTATCTCCAATATGATTTAGTACTGTGAAATTTGCCCTGCATTTTGAAACCCAATAAGTGGCAAACTATGTGAGGAAAAAGGATCTGTGTGTGTAGCCATGCTCAGGATGGGGGTGCTGATGACAGTAGGAGGGCCATCTTTGCTTCATAACTGAAAAACGTTTTTATTTTTAGATTTATAGGCACCATTTAGAATTAGTCCAATGATTTTTACAATTTCTACATTATTCATTTCCTTTTATTCATGTTTGTACACTTTAGCTTTTTTCCATGTGTGAACTATATCAACATCATAAAACATGAAAAAATATGTCACACATCTCTTTAGAAAACAAGGCCGGGCGCGGTGGCTCACGCCTGTAATCCCAGCACTTTGGGAGGCTGAGGCGGGTGGATCACAAGGTCAAGAGATCGAGACCATCCTGGTCAAAATGGTGAAACCCTGTCTCTACTA
>NW_016107325.1:5664065-5688319 GCF_001604975.1 Cebus imitator
AAAACAGGTTCTTATTGCAAAATTTTGTGTGATGAAGTCCTTGTTGAATAAATAACTGAATAAGAATGTAACTTTTTTGGTTTTAGAAATATATTGTTTACTTATTGACCCTTTAAACAACTCATCTATTAGAGGAAATTAACATAATATAAAACTAACCATTTTACACTTGATCTTAGCCAAAAGGCCGAGAAGCGATAAAACTAACCATTTTAAAGTGAACAGTTGAGTACCATTTAGTCCATTCACAGTGTGCCATTACCACCTCAATTTAGTTCCAGAACATTTCTGTCGTTCCAAGGTAAAAAGTCTCTTAGCCATTTATCGGTTTCTCCATTTTCCTCCCTTCCCCACCCACTGATAACTACCAGTCTGCATTCTGTCTCTATGGATTTATTGGATAGTTCATATACATGGAATCACATAGCATGTGACCTTTTGTGCCTGACTTCTTTTACATAGTGTGATATTTTGAGGTTCAGCCAACTTGTAACATGTGCAATAGTACTTTATTCCTTTTTATAGCTGAACAGTATTTCATATTACAATATTCCCTTATGTGTATATAGTAGAATTTGTTTATCCATTCATTCTTTGGTGGACATTTTGGACTGTTTCTACCTTTTGGCTATTGTGAATAGTGATGGTGTAAACATGTATGTATATAAGCTTACTTTGAGTATTTGTTTTCAGTTTTATGGGTATATACGTACCTATGAGTGGAGTTGCTGGATCAAATGCTAATTCTATGTTTAACTTTTTGAGGAACTGCCAAACTGTTTCCAGCACTTATTGGTTCTTAATTTTCAGAAAATTAATCTAAAATATCATCTCAAGATAGATAGTCTGAGATTTTGTTTATATCAATGATTTCCAATTGAGAGTGATTTTTGAGGCAATCAAAAATGTGTCCAAACATTTACCCCCAGGGGACATTTGGTAAAGTTTGGAGACATTTTTTTTTCTTTTTTTTTTTTTTAATAGTCAACAGCAATAAAGCTTGTGTGGAGACATTTTTGATTGTCACAACTGGATAGGTGCTCCTGTTATCTAGTGGAGCTTAGGGATGATGTTCAACATCCTATAATGCCCAAGACAGCCTCACCAGCGACGACAAATTATCTGGTTATGAATATCAGTAGTACTGAAGTGAGTAAATCCTGGCTTGTACCATCTATTTTATTGTAATCATTAGAGACTAGACTGCTATAATTTGTCTCCTTCACATTAGCTTTGATTTTGTAATAATGTAAAACATTTACTTTGTCGCTTTTCTACCTTTTGTCATTGTTAAAATGAAAAATTCTGATTTCTCAGCTGTGCTAAATGAAGACTGAAAAAAAAAGACTACGAAGATGAAGTCTCTGGTGTTCTATGTCTTTTTGAAAGATGGATCAGTGCTTTGGGCAACACAATAAGACCCAAAGAATGATACAGTAACTGTAATTTTTTTCACTATTGCATTATTTTAGGCAATTCTTGTCATTTTTTCATATTCTTGTCATTTTAGTCTTTTTTGGTGTAGTTGGGAATAATTGATTAAGAAACGATGAACTAATACTCCCTAGTATGATAAAATAGCAAATTTTCAGGGTATAAGAAAACCACTAACATTCCATAATATTTGATAGATTTATAGTAATATATAGTTAACCTATATAGTAATTGCATGATAGAATGAATTGTTCTATTTAAAAATATAAGTAAATTTTAATTTTTTGTTTGTTTATTTATTTATTTATTTTTTGAGACAGAATTTCATTCTTGTTGCCCAGGCTGGAGTGCAATGGCACGTTCTTGGCTCGCTGTAACCTCTGCCTCTCAGGTTCAAGCGATTCTCCTGCTTCAGCCTCCCAAGTAGCTGAGATTACAGGTGCCCACCACCACGCCTGGCTAAATTTTTTGTTTTTAGTAGAGACGGGGTTTCACCATGTTGGCCAGGCTGGTCTCCCAAAGTGCCGGGATTACAGGTGTGAGCCACCACGCCTGGTCTATTTTGTTCTTTGGAAGATGCCTGGAAAGACTAAAAATTTTGAAATGTCTGTTCAAAATTAGTGTTCATGAAAGAAACATACAGATAAAATTTGGATACAGGGTTAATCACTATGCTCTGTAACTCCCAGTAAGGTAGATCATTCTAAACTCTCAGGAAATGATTACTTAAAAAGAGTTTTAATTTCTACTTCATTTTTAGGAATTTTGATTCTTTTAAAGGTTTTGGTATAAAATTTTCCCCCTTAGATTATCAAAATAATTATATCATATTTTGTTTACCTTTTATAGGAGAGAAAAAAATACATACTTGGGGAAATTGTACCTGCCAGAATTAGCAAGGGCTTTCTTTAAGAAGCAATTTGTCAAATTCAACAAATTGAAAGTTAACACCTTAAGAGTTGCAGTTACTGACCAGGTAAGGTTTAAAATGTATTTTACTTTTAATTACTCTTTTAGGGACGGATAGAGAGGTAGTATGAAAATGTATTACTTTTAACAGAGGTCAAATTATGAATATGTGTGATAAATAACCAGATTTTGAAAAGTGGTGTGATTTGGAATATGTATCAATATACTTAATTCCCAAATTATTTTTATTAAACCTGGTTATCTTAAATGTTTTAATTTGTTAAATATATTTCCTCTTTGCTGAGACATCTAATTTTGCTACAGAAACAAATTTGATCTGCCAGATTTTCTTTCTCTCTGCTCCTTGCATCACTCATGTATATTCACAGCATCTGGAGTCTGTGTAAAGTCATCAGAAACAAAATAGAGGGCTAGGTAAACTGAATACAGCTGGGAATCAGTTTTGGCCTAGAATATATGTATGCTAATATACATTGTATGTTGTTTGTTTTTTCTGTTGGTTCTTTAAGTTTGTAAGCTTGAAATGGTCCAAAAGAATTTTTTTTGATAATATATCCTAGAGAAATGATTGAATATTATAAAATATACAGGATTTTTCCCAACCTGTTCTTAGGCATTTAAAAGTGCTGTGTGTTGAATGCCATATTTGAGTTGAGGAATTTCAGTGAGTATTTGATGGAGATTTTATTTGTAAATGTTGCTATTAGGAGGATGAGTTAAGACTGTAAAGTGGAAATTTTGACTGGACTACCACTTTTTATGTGCATTTTCATTTTACAAAATGAATTTTTAAAATTGTGAATCCCATAAACATGTTACATGAAACAAGCCAGACATGAAAAATATACTATTTCATTTACGTAAAATTCAAAAAGAGCAGAACTAATCTATGTTGTTGAAAGTTGAATTTTACGTTTGCAGGGTGGAATAGACTGGAAGTCAGGCTTAGGTGGCGTTTCTGAGATGCCAGTAATGTTCTGTTTCTTGAACTAGGTGATGGTTACATGGATGTGTTCATTTTGAAGATTCCATTTGTGTTCTTTTCTGTATGTGCACTTGAATAAAGTTTTTTTCTGTATGTGAACTTGAATCAAGTTTGCAATATTAACATTGTTAAATTGTTACCAATATTCAACAAAGATGATTGGGGATGGGAGGGTAACGTAGTAAGCCTAAATACGTTATTGAGTTTTAGTTTATATAGCAATTCTAACTAGTAAAATAATGTTAATCTGTTAACATTTAATTTGGAATATAATTTGTAGTAATAACATTTTCTAAAGCATACACTTAGGAAGAAGAGGAATTTAGGACATGGCAATTTTCCAGTAGAAAAAATTCTTTATTGTCATTTTTAAATTACTTAGTTGTCCTGCTATTAATTTTTAAAGTTTGATTACTTCTTTTTGTTATTTGAGGCCATGTAAGTACACTTGATAGTATTAATTTCTTCTGTGACGTTTTCAAGATTGTAAGAATATCTTCTGTAGTTACTCTAAACCTTAAAACTAAATCAGATTGATATAATAAATCCACTTTGTATTGGTTAATTCCAAAATTATAATTGAGAAGCCCAGTTGAATTTCCTTAGTGAAAAAGGTGTATATCTCTACAACATCTGAAATAACACAAAATATCTGTGTAGGTTCTAGAACACTATCTTAATACATTTAATGTTTACCCTATAGTATTTCTTTTAGTATAATGAGTTCAGTTTTTAAAAGCCTTTGATGCTAATTCAGAGATCCATAATCTGCTCACAATGTCTTTCACATACAGTTTTGATGATAACTGACAAGCTGTAAGTTAATTAGCACAGAACTTACTAATGAGTATGTTAAAATTTAATTTAAAAGTGAGGATTTTTATTTGTACACTCTGGACAAATTGAAGGAAATTCAATCATACATATGATAAGCATTTCATGCAATTTTTCCGCATTAAGGTACTTTATTAGATAACAATAAGAAAATATAATTAATGATAGCAAAGTTTTGAAAGTATGCTAAGATTGCTTGTCTTTAAAACTGGGGATAACCCAAAACCAAAGCAGTAAAATAAGGTCTGTTAATTAGCATTGAAGACAGCTTTTTGAATTAATATGTGGTGTTAATTAACAGGAAGTCTGATGTTGTGTTGTAATTACCACCAATATTTTTGACATACTGAGTGACTGAAGGTGAATTATATAGATAGCAATTGAGTAAACACTTTTGTGCTTAGGAACGTTTTTTCTTTGTTTCTGTTTTCTAGAAATATGGACAGACTTCTTAGACTTGGAGGAGGTATGCCTGGACTGGGCCAGGTTAGTATATAGTCTCTTGAGTATTTCCTTGTGTGTAAACTACAGCCTTTTTGTAGTTATCCAAAGAGAAAGAAATTACCCCCAAGAAAATCACCTAACATAACTTTATGGTAAGAAGCTTACCTTATTGATGTTTGCTATCTTGCAACAGTAGATAACATGTGGAAAACATTTATTGTCTTAGTTTACTTTTCTCCTGGGAATAAGAATTTTCTGATATTTGCTTTGTTTAAAATTTTGAGATATGTGAGATTATCAAAGTTGTCTTTTAGGGAAAAGAAATCCTCAAAATAGCTTTTTTACTGAATTTACAATGTAAACTTTAGATATAACACCAGAAAAAGTAAGCGTGTCATCCTGTTTGCCAGATCCAGAAAACTGACCCTTAGAATGTTTGTGTGTACAGTCTTAATATTGGCAAATTTCTGCTAGTAATTATGATAGATAGATTAATAAGTAATCTCTCTCCTTTCCTTTAAATTTGGTATAAATGGTTTCTTTTATAATCTTTTTAAAATTTAAATAAGCTTTCAGTTGTTTTAATATTGTTTGTCTTTTTTCATTTGCTGTTGGGCAAATGACCTCTAGATTCTGCCTCAGGATAGTCTATCTGCTTTCAGGTCAAGAATTCCTGCCTCTTGTGAGTTCTACACTTTTGATCTTTGCAAATCGTACATTGACTTAATGCTAATTAATAAAAGAAATGACTGTTTTTCCCTTCCTCAGACTTTTATGTATGCGATGTATTGTTTTATGACCAAATATTAGAAATATTTTTATAGCCCCTTTTAAAATCCGTTTAGTTTTCAGCTTTCCCACATTTTGTATTGCTATCAATGACTTCATTTTTCTTCAAAGTAATCTATGTTTACTGTAAGAAGCAGTTTTTGTTTGAGACTTCATGAAGTTCTTGGTGTTTTAGAAACACTTTTATAGGAACAGTTTGATAAGGTCTATTATGGTTTACGACTTTTAGGAAGTTGAAATCTTTTTGTGATTCTGTATTACATTCTTGGATAGATTTTAGTTGTTTTCCATTTACTTTTGTTAGTTTTGATGATTTCTCATGTTTCTTTGTGTCAGCCTATTTCTTCATGATTCTTCATTTTTGTAACACCTGTATAACTTATTCTCTCAAGAGGCCTAATCCTCTTTGACCTCGATCCCGAACCTGTTTCCATTCTTTTGTAAACATTCTAGAGAGCTTCTGGAATTTCTCTTAATATATTCTGAAATTAGTAGTAATAATGTTCAGGTATATGAAAATGTGAGATGTGAGCAGAGGTTGTATGTAGATACTGCAGTTTTACCTGCAAGTTATAGGTGAAGATGTTGCCTTAGAATTTTTAAGGGAAGTTGCATCAAATTTAAATATAAAAATAACTTTCCTTAAGCATAGATACAATAAATTATCCATTTGGAAATCCATGCTGGAAAACTCCTGGACATGAAATAATGGTTTACTGACCACAAATTGAGCTACATTATATGCCAGTGGCTACTGCAAACCTTTGTATCAAGTGGAAAACTTAATGTTTTTTCAGTGACTTTATTGGTTTCTGATTATTTAATCAGCCATTGTGTCCTTAGTTTGTACTCTTTTTTGATGTTAAAAACCTGTTGCTTAAGAATCATTTCATATATATATTACATATATATATTTCATCTCAATTAGATGACAAACTCAAAGAATTAATTTGTGGAACTCTTATTTTTATGATATCTCACTTATCCTATACTAGGTGTTTAAACTTTTTCTCTAAAGTTTTATTTTATCTTGTTATAGGACTAATTTGACAAATACTTGTGATGTTACTTTTGCAACATGAAATGTTAAGTGTGTAATTTTTTTGCATAAGAATATGTTTATTATTTATTTTTAACAAGAAGTCGAAGATCTTTGGATTGATAATAGCTGTCTTTTCATTAGATAAGTCATAGCCACCAATAGTAGTAGAAAATGATACACAAATTGGCATTTCCCTCTGAAAATCAGTGGGAAGTGTTATCTTACCATTTACTGGAAAAGGCAGAATTCCTTCCCAAATAGGAACAGGTCACTTGCTGGTAAGTTTATAGATGGCCCTCTTAAAATGTGGCAGTAGATAGGAACAGAACAGGTAAGGGTGTCACATAATTGACAGTCCCTTGTGGTTATTTTATTTCCTTGATTGAAGAAACAGAACCATGGACATTTTATGAGTTAATAGACTACCTTAAATCATTATCTATACAAATAACCTAACTTCCATGAAAGAAATGTCCATGACTATTTTTTTTAATATCAATGCTACTTTGCTGGCTTGAAGACATTTTGTTTCACTCCCAATTGACTCTAACCTGGTGGTTAGTGTCAGATTCTGCAAGTTAAAGGGTCACTTTTCCACAGGACTATCTTTACTTCAGATGCCAGCTACACTTCATGTGTCCCCAAGCCATCCACACTTTTGACCGACCTTTTGACCTGACTATAAATTTGGAGGTCCTCACAACATCCTCAGGTTTGATAATTCAGTAGAACAGCTGATAGAACTCAAGAAAGTGCTGTGCTTCTTATTATAGTTTTGTTATCCAGGAATACACATTAGGAGGACCAGCGAAATGAAGACACACAGGACGTGGTCTGGGAGGAGATGCAGAGCTCCTGTGCCCCTCTTCATGGAATTAGGGCATGTCACTCCCTCTGCACATCAATGAGTTAACCAGCCAGGGAGCTCCACCCTGTTGTAGCTTTGGTGTCCAGAGTTTTTGTTGGGACTTGGCATACATGGGCTTGATGATTAAATCATTGACTGGGTGATTGGACTCAAAATTCAAAATCTCCAGCCTCCCTTCCCTCCTTAGAAATGGGCCTGGCTCAAAATCTTAGCCCTCTAATTAATGTTGGTCTTTATGGTGATAAGCCTTCATCCTCAAGCTATCTAGGGATGTGCACTGAGTTACTACATTAGCATAACAAAAGAAACTCCAAGGGTTTTTGAGGCTTTGTGCCAGAAACTCAGGATATAAGACCAGATTATACAACAAAGACTTGTTTTCAGCCTTGACTTCATTATTTGTAGAAACAATTCAATATTTCATTTGAATTTTTATTGTACTATTATTTGATACTGACTTTTGTACCCTTTCCAAGAGAAACAATTCCACCTTGGGTCCTAATGCCTTTAATATAACCCAATAGTAATAAGGTATTTGGGCTTTGCTCTTTGTGCTAATTGGTCATGTTGTTATTATTATTATTATTACTACTATTTTTTGAGTCAGAGACTTGCTTTGTTGCCCAGTCTGGAGTGCAGTGGCATGATCTCGGCTCACTGCAATCTTACCCTCCTGGATTCAAGCAATTCTCCTGCCTCAGCCTTGCAAGTAGCTGGGATTACAGGCATGAACTACCATGCTCAGCTAATTTTTGTATTTTTAGTAGAGATGGGGTTGCACCATGTTGGCTGGGCTGGTCTTGAACATGTGACCTAAAGTGATCTGCTCACTGCGGCCTCCCAAAGTGCTGGGATTACAGATGTGAGCCACTGCAGCTGGCCTGGTCATGATTTTTTAATGGCGGAATTCACAGTAATAATATAGGAATATCAGTATTATAATCACAGTTGATACTGATATTTCATTGTTTTTGAGGTCACTTGGTCTTAATTGTTTTATTTGGCGGTTATAGTAGGGCTAGTAGGTAAACAAGGAACTTTTAAATTATCAAAGTCCCCGTTCATTCTAGTCTCTTAATTTTCTCTAAATAGGAGGTGGCTTTTCTCTTTTCCAAGGCTACTCCTTCCACTTATTCTTGGATCTCATTCTCTTGACACATTGCTTATCTCCATTGACCTCTTTCTCTGCCTACAAAGATGTTTAAGTCTCCTGTATCCAAAAAATAAAACTCCACTGCATATTTCCATTAAACCTTTTCTTCCATTTATTTCTAGTATTCCTGAAATAATAGCTTAAACTCCATAATCTACTTAATTACCTCTGTTCACTCTCATGAGAATGCATTCTGGTCAACTCCTGTATTACTGTACCGGACTTTTTTAAACTCCCAAGTCTATTGTCCTATTTTAGTTCTCTTTTAATTAAACTTCAGTATTCCACACTTACTATCTTAAGCCTTTCTCTTCCATTAGTTTTTATCATGCTGTCTTTTCCTATTTCTCATTATGGTATCTGTTCTTAGAAAACAACTAAGTTTTATTTTTTGTAATATCACATTTTAAAATGTTGATATTGGCTGGGTCTGGTGGCTCACACCTGTAATCCCAACACTTTGGGAGACTCAGGGGGCAGATTACATGAGGCTATGAGTTCAAGACCAGCCTGGCCAACATGGGGAATTCCTGTCTCTACTAAAAATACAAAAATCACCTAAATGTGGTGGTGCACATCTGTAATTCCAGCTACTCAGGAGGCTGAAGGAGGAGAATCATTTGAACCCAGGAGGTGGAGGTTTCAGTGTGCTGAGATGGTACCACTGCACTCCAGCCTGGGTGACAGAGTGAGACTATGTCTCAAAACAAAAACAAAAACAGTTAATATTTGAATAATGATAGGCTAAAATAATTAAATTTGTCCCCAGTCCTCTACTTCAGTATAACTTACCAGCAGTTTGAAGCATAAATAAAGATGTTAGTACTATTAAAATTTATAAAACAATAGCTTTAAATTTCAAATGTGTTTTTGGATTTTCTTTGGTAAAGTGCTTACAAACTCGAAATTACTAAAAGGTATGAAATTATTGTATTAAAAGCATATATTATTATAATTTGGCTACCTCATTATCTTTATAACAAACTCCACCTAGGTCTTGGCAACTAAACAACTTCCAAAAGCAGTGGGAACAGAGCCCAAGGGATGAGAATAACCAAAGCATAGTCTACCGTTTTTAAAAATTTTGGTTTCTCTCTGGGTTCATTTTAGCTTTGGAATAGTCAATATAAGCTTGAAAGTAGATGGAACTTAAGTATAATGTCAGTGGCATTTAGTAATTTGTTTTCAGTTTTATTATGTTATGTCAATATTTTGAGTTTCTGTGAATCACGTTTTCTTTTTTTTGGCTCCATCACCCAGGCTGGAGTGCAGTGACGTGATCTCTGCTCACTGCTACCTCTGCCTACTGGGTTCAAGCAATTCTGCCTCAGCCTCCTGAATAGCTGGGATTATAGGTATGCACCACCGCGCCTAGCTAATTTTTAGTAGAGGTGGGGTTTCACCATGTTGGTCAGGCTGGTCTTGAACTTCCGATCTCGTGATCCGCCTGCCTTGGCCTCCCAAAGTGCTAGGATTGCAGGTGTGATCCACCATGCCCAGCCCAGGTTTTTTTTTTTTTTTTTTTTAATTTTTTTATTATACTTTAAGTTCTGGGGTCCATTGCAGATTTGTTAAATAGGTATACATGTGCCATGGTGGCCTGCTGCATCCATCACCCCATCATCTACATTAGGTATTTCTCCTGATGCTATCCCTCCCCAATCCCCATACCTCCTGCTGTCCCTCTCCTAGCCCCCCACTCCTGACAGGCCCCAGTGTGTGATGTTCCCCTCTCTGTGTCCATGTGTTCTCATTGTTCAACACCCACTTATGGGTGAGAGCATGTGGTGTTTGGTTTTCTGTTCTTGTGTCAGTTTGCTGAGAATGATGGTTTCCAGCTTCATCCATGTCCCTGCGAAGGACATGAACTCATCCCTTTTTATAGCTGTATAGTATTCCATGGTGTGTATGTGCCACATTTTCTTTATCTAGTCTATCATTGATGGGCATTTAGGTTGGTTCTAAGTCTTTGCTATTGTGAACAGTGCCGTAATAAATATATATGTTTTTGTGATGTCTTTATAGTAGAATGATATATAATCCTTTGGGTATATAGCCAGTAAAGGGATTGCTGGATCAAATGGTATTTCTATTTCCAGATCCTTAAGGAATCACCACAGTATCTTTCTTCCACAATGGTTGAACTAATTTACACTCCCATCAACAGTGTAAAAGTGTTCCTATTTCTCCACATCCTCTCCAGCATCTGTTGTCTCCTGATTTTTTAATGATTGCCGTTCTAACTGGTGCGAGATGGTATCACAAATTCCAAGATGAACAAAATATTAATACCTAATCCAGAGCCTTATAGTAGACCCATGAACAATTATGTTTTAAGTGCCTAGCACACATTAACTACTTTGAATCAGTGAAAGCTAATGCTCATTGTACACAACGTGATATGTAAGTACAGTGGAGATAGGGTAAAATGAGACTAACTTGGGAAAAATGATACTAAATCGAGGAGTTGATGTTTGGGCTGAGTTTTGAAATATGTGTCAAGGCATATTCAAAAGGCTAGAGAACAGATGAGAAAATACTGGGAAAAGAAGCTGGTAAAGGAATCTGAAGTTGGTTATGAAAGGTGTTGAATGCCATAATTAGTGATTTTTACTTTTTTCCCCAGGTGTTGTTATAGTCTCATGATTTTCTTTCTTTCTTTCTTTTTTCAGATATGAAGATTTTTTTTTTCTTTCCAATAGACTTGTGAGATAATTCGGTCTGTGTTTTTGAAAAGTAATTCCAGTGGTAGTTTGGAGGATAGGTAAAGGGGAAGAGATTAAAGGCAAAGTCATCAATTATATGAATATTTGTGTCTTTCAACCTTCCAGGCATATAGTAGGATTATATTTTTCTGTCATGTTTATAGTTAGCCTTACCATGATTTTGCTTTGACCAATGGAATGTGATTGGTTTATAGGTCACTTTTAGGTGGAAGCTTTAAGAATTAGTGTGTGATTTGTCAGCCCTGGTAATAAACAACATGATTTATCGTGATGGAGCCTCTTTTAGCCAATCCCTTAGTGAGAATGACATACAACCTGCAAGTTTTAAAGCAGAGTTAGAAATCATATGATTTCTGTGTGAAATACCCTGATTTTTTTTTTTTTTTTTGGTCTCCTGTTTTGTTTGTTTGTTTGTTTGTTTAAAATACATTGTATAGGGCAAACTAAGCACATAGGCAGCAGGCTATATAATGCCTATAAGTTGTCGCTTTGTATCTCTGGTACAGACCTCATTAATTTTAGGATGCAAAAAGAAGGGAAAATACTGTCGGTGAGTGATCCCAGAAAGCAACCTGAATGTGGTGAGATACAGTGTACATTTTGAAGAATTGTTTCAGGTGGCTAGATTTAAAAAAAAATTCGCGAATTGAGTAGGATGTGTTTTGTTATAACTCCCAAATCTTCACAGTATATGGATTTTTTTTGTATATTCACTAATAACTGCTATTCTGGTTTCTTATTGTGGTTGTTGGAACAGAAATGTTGTTTCAGTTGTTTGTCTTTGGTTTTGGTCTAATGTTTGCTAGAGAGGATTAATTTAACATAGCAATGGAAAAAATGACTGGAATAAATGAAAAAATAATACTATTTTCATGGATGAGGAGTCTTTATATCACCACACATCAATTCTTTCCAACTAATCATAAATTCAATACAGTTTCAATAAAAAATCAACCAGAATTTTCATGGAAATAGGCAAACTGACTCTAAAATTTATATAGAAAAAATAGCTCAAGAATAGCAAAGAAATTTCTAAAAAGGAAAAAGAAATTTTCTATACTAGAATTCAAAATGTATTTTTTTCCCTCCATTTATTTATTTTATTGCGTTTTAGGTTTTGGGGTACAGTGAAGAACAAGCAAGATTGTTGCATAGGTACACACGTGGCAGTGTGATTTGCTGCCTCAAAATGTATTTTAATGCTATATGAGTGAAGTAGTAATATACTATTACAGAGATAATCAGATAGACCAGTATAAGTAAAAAAAAAAACAAATACATCCATCAATATGGGAACTTGGTTTGTAATGTAAGTGACATTAAAACAGTAGAGGACAGACCTGTTCATTAGATGATGCTGAAGCAAGTGGTTTCTAGTAAGGAGAAAACTAAAATTAGATTCCTACCTTATTCTATATACAAAAATTTGTACCAAATGGATGGAATATCTAAATATGAAATCAAATTTTATAATTTTTTTTTAAGACGAAGGCTTCTTCCATCACCCAGGCTGCAGTGCAGTGGTGTGATCTTAGATCACTGCACCCTCTGCCTCCTGGATTCAAAAGATTCTCCTGCCTCAGCCGCCTGAGTATCTGGGATTACAGGTGTCCACCACCACGCCTGGCTAATTTTTGTATTTTTAGTGGAGACGGGGTTTCATCATGTTAGCAAGGCTGGTCTTGAACTCCCGACCTCAATTGATCTGCCCACCTCGGCCTCCCATAGTGCTGGGATTATAGGCAGGAGCCACCATGCCCAGCCCAAACTTTATAATTTTTGAAGATATACGCATTTGGATGGCTAATATTCAAATTTTAAAAAAAGTATTGGTGAGGATTGGAGAAATTAGAACTCTTGTATATTGATGGTAGAAATGTAAAATGGTACAGATAATATGGAAAACAGTAATTTTCCTTAAAAGATTACCTAAAACATAGGATTACCATGTTATCCAGGAATTCTCCTTCTGGGTATGTGCCCAAAAGAATTGAAGGCAAAGACTCCAACAGATGTTTGTACACCAATATTCTTAGCAGTGTTATTCATAATAGCCAAGGGGTGGAAACAACCCAAATGTCCATCAACAAATGAATGTATAAATAAAATACATATACACTCATTCCTCAGTATCCTCGGGGGATTGATTCTAAGACCCCTGTTCATACCAGAATCTGTGGCTGCTCAAGTCCCTTAGATAAAATGGCATAGTAGTTGCATATAACCCAGACACAGTGTCTCGCATACTTTAAATCATCTACAAATTACTTATAATGCTTAATACAATGTAAATGCTACGTAAATACTTCTATTTAAAACGTGATTCTTATTTTTTATTGTTGTATTATTTTTTATTTTTTTGAGACGGAGTCCCACTCTGTCGCCCAGGCTGGAGTACGGTGGTGCAATCTCGTACCCTGCAACTTCCGAATCCTGAGTTTAAGTGATTCTCTTGCCTCAGCCTCCTGAGCATCTGGGATTACAGGTGGCTGTTACTGCGCCCATCACCACACCTGACTAATTTTTTTTGTATTTTTAGTAGAGATAGGATTTCACCGAGTTTACCAGGCTGATTTCAAACTCCTGACCTCAGGTGATCTGCCGGCCTTGGCCTCCCAAAGTTCTGGGATTATAGGCATGAGCCACCATGCCTGGCTGTATTGTTATTTTTTATTGTTCTTTCTCCCCAATATTTTCTATCTATGGTTTGTTGAATATGTGGATGAGGAACCTGTTGATATGGAGGGCTGATTGTATATACAATGGAATATTCTTAAACTTTAAAGGAATGAGATTCTGACATATGCTACAACACGAGTGAACCTAAAAGATATTTTGCTAAATGAAATAAGCCAGACACGAAAGGACAAATGTTATATGATTCCACTTATATGAAGTACCTAGAGTATCAGATTCATAATGATAGAAAGTAGAATGTTAGTTGCCAGAAGCTGGGAAGAGGAGAGAATAGGGAGTTATTGTTCAATGGGTACAGAGTTTCAGTTTAGGATGATGAAAAAAGTTGTGGAGCTGGTGTTGGAGATGGTGGTGTTGGCTGTGCAACATTGTTAATGTAAAATGTCACTGAATTGTTCACTTAAAAACAAAGTAGCAAATTTTATATTTTTACTACAAAAAAAGACATTTAAAAGTTCAGTTATCATATCTTTAAAATGAGGTTAATAATACCTACCCAGGTGGTTCTTTATGAAGATTAAATAAACTCACATGTGAACTAGTCAGGTGCACAGCAGATAACCTTCCCCCAGACACTGTCCCCATTTTTTGGGGGGGCAGAAATTTTTATGTCTTCATGACCTCAAAATAGGAAAGCACAACTTAAAAGATTCATAATTTGACTACCTCAAGACAATATTACTAATTCTTATCCCCAAAAGACATCAGAAACAAACTGATAAGACAAGCAAAGATGGAAAGAAGGTACTGGCAACACATTAATCTGCAACACTGTGTGGTTCATTCAGCAGAACCATAGATTTATAAGACAAAAAAAGATGACTTCACTCAAAAAAAGAATGTGAAATAAGAATGGCCAAATAAAATTATGAAAAGATTCAGTGTCACTTCAGGGAAATGAAAACTTAAACAACTGTTAGATTGTTTTTTTTTTAAAAAACCTGTTGAATTAGATATTAATGAAAATTTAGGGAAGCAAGAATTCTCATGTAAGCTGTGTGTGTGTGTGTGTGTGTGTGTGTGTGTGTGTCTGTCTGTCTGTCTGTGGGATGGTTAGGGATTGTAGCTCAGTGCTTAGATCATTACTTGGCAAATAGCAGTCAATAAATATATGTTAAATGGACACATCATATGTGGTAAATGGTTAAAGTCACTTTGGAGAGCAATTTGACAATGTCTAGTAAAGTTGAAAATGACCAAACTTCTGTCACTGAACAATTCCATTTACTCACTTTAGAGTAACTTTTATACATCTAAATCAGGAGACATGTTTAAGAATATTGTTACAGCATTGCTTGGAATGTTAAAAATTGCAAAATATTTAAATGCCTAAATGTGTTATGATGACATTTATGCAGCAGCTAAAATGGATGAACTAGGTTCTGGATATCAATATGCATAATAGACCTTGTAGACATAGCAAGAGAAAAATTCAGTTGTAAAAAGATAAATACATCATAGAAACATGTAAATTGAAAAAACATAAAGTAACACCTTTTTTTAGGGTTACATAACTCCTAAGTAAAAATATTACAAGTTGTTCTACAGAAGCACTGTCTAGTACAACTTTCTGCAGTGATGGAAGTGTCCATATCTGTACCGTTCAGTACAGTAGCCACTAGCCACATGTTTGTTAAGTACTGGAAATGTGACTGGAGCAGCTGAAGAACTGAATTCTAAATGTTATATTACTTAACTTTACAGAGTCACATGTACCTGTTGAGCCCATTGATATATCTTGTGTAACTGAAGAACTGAACTTTTAATTTTATTTAAATTTAAATAGTCACATCTATCTAGTGGCTACCGTATTTTACAGTGCAGTTCCAGATAATTCACAACAAATTCATGAAAAGGGAGGGAGGCAAAAGGAACTTCAACTTTATACATAATGTTCTCTCTTTAGTACACAAACATAAAACCAAAGCAAAATAACAAGTCATAGAATAACACTAAATAACATTAGATAACATTAAATAACATTTTTCTTTAGTACTTTTTAAAAGAGCCACCAAATAAAGTCAGAAATTCATTTGAATTTATTTTGTAGTACTTTTTTATGCCTTACCTAGGTATTCCACTTTCTCTCCCTGTCTTTAATTTGAAGATGATAATACTAGAGAGGTTACCACAGTATAGATCTTGCAGGGCCCTGTAGAAAATTCTCTTCTGAGTGAGTTGGGAAGCCATTAGGGATTGCTGAGCAAAGGAGTTATGCTTATCAGACTTACTTTTTTTTTTTTTTTTTTTTGAGACAGAGTTTCGCTCTTGTTACCCAGGCTGGAGTGCAATGGTTCCATCTCGGCTCACCGCAGCCTCCGCCTCCTGGGTTCAAGCAATTCTCCTGCCTAAGCCTCCCGAGTAGCTGGGACTACAGGCGTGCGCCACCATGCCCAGCTAATTTTTGTATTTTTAGTAGAGACAGGGTTTCACCTTGTTGACCAGGATGGTCTCGATCTCTTGACCTCGTGATCCACCTGCCTCGGCCTCCCAAAGTGCTAGGATTATAGGCATGAGCCACCACGCCCGGCCTCTGACTTACATTTTTAAAGAACTTGGATACTCTGACGATGAAGCTACTACAATAATGTTTTAAAATAAATTACAAGATTGTTATGTTTTATTTTTATTCTATATCTGCTAGAGCAATCCTGCTGTGTAATGAACCATCATAGATTAATGTGTATAGTTAATCTTTATTTATATCTGTCATGTTTGAAATACAAACTTTAATTTTGCTGTAAGCACTGGCATAGTGGTATGCAAATGAGCAGGCCTTTACAAAATGCTTTTTTTTAATAGATTTTCTTTATATTTCTTGAGTTCTTTAGCTTAACTATATTGACAGTATTTATATGCTTATGAATACTCTGGTTACCTTTTTTTTCTTTGACTCTGAATATCTGATATAATCCTTTGTGCATTTATGAAGAGCCTTTCTAAACATTGGTAGATTAATTTGGGCATTTTCCTTTCTATTAAGAAGTAGAGAAGGGTCAAGAAATTTTAATTGTTTTATTTCTTAGCTTAATGACAAATAATGATTTTGCTTTAGAAACAAAGCAAAAATACAAGATGCCTTTAATGTTTTTCTTATTTGCTGCTCTTGTGAGACTATAATTTTATTTGATATAGTTCCTAATTATTCTATTCATATACTCTGTTTATATGATAGAAAATTAAGAAAGGGGTCAGGTAAAAAACAAGCTAATTAGAGCATATTCTTTCTAGTTGTCATTGTAGTGTGATTGTTCTGAATGTGTATTAAACTCTGTGAAAAACAGGGTGCTCCTAAGAGGTCTCAAATCTAGTCTTGAGGGTTCTCAGTCAAGTAAAAGGGACATAAATTTTCTGTAGGTACATTGTAGTTAACCTGTGTCAGTTTGTTTGAATATTTTAGTTGTGACTAGTCTTCTTTTGAGAGGAAAGGTCTTTGACACTTGTGAATGCTAAATTTCTATTTTGATATGCAATTGTGATAAACAATTTTGTTCAAGTTCTTTAGAATAGAAGGGGATTGCTGATAAATTTTCAGTTACAGTGAAATTATCCATCAAAATTAATTACATTCTGATGAAATGAGGAAAAATAAAAATTGTGAAAAACAATTAAATGTTTAAAGTTTTAAATATAAAGTCAAGGATATGATGGATCTATGACATCTGATACCATTTTTGGTAGAAAGATTGCATGGGAAGGAAGACAAAAGAAGATATCTCTGTCTAATATAGGAAACTAAGACATTGGAACAGTTACATTGCTGATTTGGCACATTGATCTTTGGATTTTCTATCTCAAACTTGCATAACTTAACTTGTAACTTTTTAGTTCATGTTATCATTTGGGAAGTTCTCCAATTATCAGATTCATTTAAAACCCAGGCAGGTAGGACCGATTCTCTTACAACACAGACTCAAGGTGGTTCTTTGTGGGATGTTTCTGGGTTGAGTGTCCTGAAAGTATGTCACCAGAGCAGGGCAGTCGTCTCCACTGGGCAGCCTCTCAGTGCTGCTTTTTAAACTGTTGCCAGTGATTGCACAGGCTTTTCTTTTCAGAAGCCCGAATGCCTGTGAAGGGCATAATGGCTTAAGGATGATAGAGTAAATAATAATAATAATAATTATGATAGTTGTACTTTTCTCTTACTCATTGTATATTTCCCCCTCTCTTTACTCGGTTACATTCTTAACTGCCTATGGTAATTCTCTGCTCCCTAGTGTTCTAAACACCAGAGCCTGAGTTATTGGAAGAAAAATGCTTACCAAAAGTAGACAGTAGAATGACAAAACCTAGTTTTTGAAAAGTGCACCATTCTGTTTTATAGAAAAGGAAAACTCATTTCATAGGAAACAACATATTTCACTACCTGGTAGAATACATTTTTGTTGTCGTTATATAGCTATATCACTATAGGGAGATGATTTTGATTTTGCTTTAGTTTGCACCTGGTTTCATGGTTTCTGGGTTATTTCTCTCCCATTTGCACTTTCTGGTTACTGTATACATTTCCTGATTTTTACTATAAAGACTAAATGATGTCTTTGGATATTTTATAGCTTACCCATTCTATGAGGCTTTTGCCTTGGGAGCTTTCAACTTGAAAGGGTATGAAAATTGTAGTAATATAGGGAGACAGCCCCATTCTGTGAATAGAGAATGTCATTGTAACATCTAGAACAAATGTATGGATCTATAAAGAGAACCCACATATTTTGAAAAGTGTATTAAAATTTTCCTCTAGTATTTTAAAAAGTGGGATGGGAGATCAGAGGAGAGCAAAATGGACTGATGCTGAGTACCTTCCTTATTCTGATATGAGGCGTTTATGCACTTGATCTTTTAATCCTCACAACAGTCCCATATGGGTAGGGATAATTATTTCCATATTATAGAGTCAAGTCACAGAACTAACAAGAAGTGGAGCTAGAGTTGGAACACAGATTTTACTGGTGTCACAGACCTGTTTACATCAGCATTTCTTCAGGTAGATAAAATCAATAGTGTTGTCACTGGCTACTTATTTCATAAATTAATAAAATTTAAATAGTCTTATAATTTTTATTGTAATCAAAAGTAAGATACTTGCTTTTTAAAATTTTGGAGAAATTAAAACATTTAAGAGCGTTTTTATTTATCCTGACATGTAATACTTGGCCCATGTTTTAAGAATATTTAAGGAATTAGTGAATATTTCATCTTATTCCCTATGATAATGTGTGTCTTGACACATTGGTAAAGGTAGAGGTTACAAATAGTACAACTTTTAAAAGGTTTACGATGCTTACTTTTTTAGGTTCTTAAAACATTTTCCTTACTGTTCAGAAGCTGATTAGCACTTCTGATTGCCAAAATACGTTGTTTTATTTAAAAAAATTATTTTGGGAAAAAGGCTTCTCTTGTTAAGCTAATTTCAATGACCAGCCTTCTTGTACCTCGACTTATAATAATGAAAAAAGAGGTACAGAGAGCTGTTTTATTTGAATAATAGACTTGCCAATTAGCCATCAAGTGCTTCCATCTGTGAAATTGTTGATCAGATGGGTTAGCTGGGATGTTTCCAGACTAGGGCATCGTAAACGGCACTTAAAAACTGTCACTTTGATGATGAGGTTTCAAGTATTACACTGCTTGATGCTGTGGAACCTTTTTCTCCTTTTGCAGTACCATGTTTTTTTAGAACATACTGATCTCATTTATGAATTCTGTGGCATCAAGAGAATTTGGGAGACCTGCCACTGATGTAAAGTTCTGCCTAATCTGCTGCTCTGGCCTGTGTTGGGATTACACCAGAGTGCTAACAGCTTCTTTCATAGCCTTCACAGTAGTGTTGGTTGGGCATCTGACTGTCGCAGGCAGGCGATGCTCTTTGCTTGTGGGCCATGGAGCTGGCACACTTTGGCAAGTTTCTTTGCACTTTCCGATTAATATAAACTCATTTTCAAATCTCTCACTCCCTTAAATAAATGTATACTAGCCTAAGGCCACATAAGTGTTGAGATTTTTGCATGTACCCCTTGTGTGAAATGACTTTAGCATCTGTCTTGCATATTTTTGAAGGATTTAAATTGCTTATTGGTAATTATTACATTTTAAAATGTGCTTAATAATAGCATAGAAATATAAATTCCTGGAAATAATTGTCTTTCCTCACTGTTCCATATCTTCATTGCTCATCCTTATATTTTATAGGAAGTTTATTTTTTTTAGTAAGTTGACTTCCTCAAATGCCTGTGCATATGATTAGATGTTAGAGTCTCTGAGTGACATTTTTCCTTGGTAGGACTGTACTATGCTTTTCTTTTCCTGTAAATCCAAATTCCTTAAATTTTGCCAGGCTTCTGGGTTACCAGTCTGTGTAGGGTCAAATTCATGGCCCATGTCACTTTTTGGACAACAGCATGGCCTTCTGCCTGTCTTGCACAGGTCTTTGACCTACCAACTCACTACAAAAGGCAGTGTGTTTTGGGCAGTGGTAAAAACCCAGGGCTCTGGAGTTAGGCTAGATCTAGACACTGGCTGAGATCCATGGAAGAGGAAGAGAGAATGATAATGCAGTGTAAATATGCAGGAAAATAGATAGTTTGAGATCTTGTTCCTATTCTTCTTCCAGAGCAGGTCATAATTTAGCATAATTCTCAGACCCTTCAACCATCTCAAGTGGATAAGCTCCCAAGGAGAGAAAAGTATCAATTAAAAAAAAATTATGTAATTTTGCCTGGCGCAGTGGCTCACGCCTGTAATCCTGCTGCTTTGGGAGGCTGAGGCAGGCAGATCACTGGGTCAGCAGTTCGAGACCAGCCTGGCCAGCATGGTGAAATCCTGTCTCTACTAAAAATACAAAAATTAGCCGAGCATGGTGGCATGTGCCTATAATCCCAGCTACTGGGGAGGCTGAGGCAGGAGAATCACTTGTACCCAGGAGGTGGAGATTGCAGTAAGCTGAGATCATGCTACTGCACCCCATCCTGAGACAGAACGAGACTCCCTCAAAAAAAAAAAAAAAGAAAAAGAAAAAAGTCCAGGCACAGTGGCTCACGCCTGTAATCCCAGCACTTTGGGATGCTGAGGTGGGCAGATCACCTGAGGTTAGGAGTTCAAAAACGGCCTGACCAACATGGAGAAACCTTGTCTCTACTAAATATACAAAAATACAAAATGTGGTGGCACATGCCTGTAATCCCAGCTACTTAGGAGGCTGAGGCAGGAGAATCGTTTAAACCTGGGAGTCGGAGGTTTCGGTGAGCCGAGATTGTGCCATTGCACTCCAGCCTGGGCAACGAGCAAAACTCCGTCTCAATTAAAAAAAAAAAAAAATCGTATAATTTTTTTTTTTTTGGACTGCCTGGCCACAATGTCTTTTTTGTTCTCAAAGGTTTGTGTGTTCTCTCTCCACAGGAAAAATGTCCAGTAGTTAATAAACTTGATTAATCAATAGTTTCCCTTTATAGGTGAGGAAATTGAGGCATGTAGAAGTTAAGTAACTTCTTCAGTATATTAAGACATTAAAAAAGGTGCCTTCAGAGCAGAACTGGAAGACTATTGCTTTTAAGTGCTCCTCAATAGAGCATTAAGGGAAGTAGAAAAAAAGAAAATGAAAACAGATATGACCATGTTGATGGAAGAATAGAACTTTCCCTTCTCTTGAACACTACCACTTTTTCATACTTTTAAAGTATTTTTTTTCTGATGAGTTTTCTTTTTTTTGAAAATAGAGACAGAGTCGCGCTATGTTGCCCAGGCTGGTCTTGAACTCCTGAGCTCGTGTGATTCTCCTGCCTCAGCCTCCCAAAGTGCTGGGATTATACAGGCATAAGCTACGACTCCTGCCGTCTGATGTATGTTCTTCTATCTCTGTTCCCTTAATTCCTCAGAAATAGGCACTATGTCATCTTTTGTGTGGTATCTTAAATAGCAATGTGAAAAATGAATGCTTAATGAAATTAGGGTAGTGATCAGCAATATTTCTAGGAAGTCTCAGAGATGACTTCTATCCCTTAACCTCTACTGTGCCTCAGAACTGAGCCTTTTATGCTTCTAATTAACAGAATTCAGGGAGGTTTTTTGAGAAACAAACAAGGTATTTTTAAATAGGTAAATAGTTATTTTTAAACAGGTACCAGTGTATGACATGTTACTTTAGAATTCAGAAGTTACAAATGGGTTGAATACTAAGTTTCCCTGTTGTCTCTGTTCCCTTTCCTAGAGACAACCTCTATTACCAGTTTCTTTATGTCCTTCCAAAGATAATTTGATGTTAGTATCGTCCAGTGGAACTTTCTGTGGGGTGGAAATATATTGTACTTAGCTGCCCAAGTTGGCAGCAGTTAGCCAAATGTTGCCACAGAGTCCTTGAAATGTAGATAGTATGACTGAAGAACTAAATATTTAAATTCTATTTAATTTAAAATAAATTACATAGCTGCATGTGGCCAGTGGCCACTATATTGGACAATGCAGTGTACATAAAACTGGATCCTGGAGATTGTCCCATCCCATATCCATAGATATAAAACTGCCTTGTTTTTTCTTAAAGGATGGCTTGCTTTCCCATTTTTAGATAAACCGTGATTTACTTAACTAGTGCTCTACTGATATTCACTTAGGTTGTTATCTTTTGATTTACAAACCATGTTGTAGTAGATATTTTTTTGAAAACGTTATTTCACATGCATATGCCCAGAGAATAAATTTCTAGAAGTGAAATTACTGTGTTTAATCAGTGTAGTTAGCCTGATATGGTAGAAAGAATACAGGATTTGGCTTTGAATTTAGCCTTTACCCCTTAGTCACCTTTTAGACATTGATTAACTTCTTTCAACTTCAACTTCCCCATTTATAATATAGGCACAGTAGATTCCACTCTGCCAGGGTTATATTATTATTAGAAATAATATATATAATGACCTTCTCAAATGGTATTAGGACCTTAAATTAGGAATGGTAGATAATGAAAGCCCTACTATTACTTGTTTTACTAATAAGGAGATCATTATAAGCCCAGAGACCTGTGTTTAATGCTGAATTGTGGCAGAACCGTCAGAATAGCTTTGCTTAGCCCATTTTAGGTTTTTAAATATGGTCCCCACCTTTTATTCATTTAACTTACCTGAATTAAATATATATATCCATCTATAAATACTTTTCATGTGCTAATTTAGAACTTTTGTATATCAGCTCTCAAAACTGTGGTGCCTTGCCTGACAGCTGATAGTTAAATGAAAGCAGAGTCACCATCTTAATAAAACACTGCTTGTATTTGAATATTTTATGGCATATTGGTCAAAAACAGGGAAATGAAGATTCTGATACTATTTATAAGCAGCTATAGGTTCTAAAACTGTATGGATTATGGAAGCATATTATGAGTTTGCATATCATTTTTACTTTAGTATTTTCAGTGATGTTACTTATTTGAAACAAAACCTTTAGAATTACATTGAAGAAGTAAACTTTGCAACTTGATTTGTTGACCATAGTTATTTGTCATTTATTTATTTATTATTTATTTTTGAGACGAAGTCTCACTCTGTTGCCTAGACTGGAGTGCATTGGCATGATCTTGACTCACTGCAACCTCAGCCTCCCAGATTCAAGTGATTCTGCCTTAGCCCTCTGAGTAGCTGGGACTACAGGCGTGTGCCACCACCCCCGGCTAATTTTTATGTTTTTAGTAGAGATGAGGTTTCACCATGTTGGCCAGGCTGGTCTCGAATTTCTGGGCTGAGATGATCCACAGCCTTCCAAAGTGCTGGGATCACAGGCATGAGCCACCATGCTCTGCCTATTTGTTATTTTTATATTCTTAATACACTGGCAACTATTAATAAGCTCATCTTTCTTAAGTTTTCTTTGACTTCATTTTTCACAAACATTAAGGAAGACCTTTTTTCAAGAATTTACACTTTCATATGAATGGTTTACTTTAGAAGTAACTTATTCAAAGTCATTTAACAAAAAATTAATCTTTTAAAAACCATTAAATGGCTGGACATGGTGGCTCACGCCTGTAATCCCAGCACTTTGGGAGGCTGAGGCAGGCGGGTCACAAGGTCAGGAGTTCCAGACCAGCCTGGCCAACACAGTGAAACCCTGTCTCTACTAAAAATACAAAAATTAGCTGGGTGTGGTGGCATGCGCCTATAGTCCTACCTGCTCGGGAGGCTGAGACAGGAGAATCACTTGAACCCAGGAGGTGGAGGTTGCAGTGAGTCAAGATCACGCCATTGCATTCCAGCCTGGGTGACAGAGTGAGACTCTGTCTCAAAACAAAAACACTAAAAAAAAAAACCCAAAAACCATTAACCAAGATTTTTAGAAGTATACTGATTAAGAATCAGTTTCAGAAATGCTCT
>NW_016107325.1:5688809-5713086 GCF_001604975.1 Cebus imitator
GTGATCTGCCCGCCTCAGCCTCCCAAAGTGCTGGGATTACAGGTATGGTGTGAGTGGCCATCTCATTTAATCTTTACATTAACCAGTACCATGTGGTATGATTAGCACCATTCACAAGGGAAAATGGGTCTTAGCTTTAAGTTTTTAAGATAGGATTAAATCTCAGACTTAGTCTTTCTAATTCCAAAGTATTGCTGTACCTAATCAATATTTTAGTTTGGGAGAGTGTCATTCAGGTTGTTGATAGGCATTGCTGTCTTTGTATACTGAACTTAGAGGAATTACCCAGTACAGAAATGATTGTTCTTTGTTTGTGGTGATGGTTCCATGGCTGCCAGTGCACATGACTTTTAACAGTAAGTAGTATATTTTTCAAAGTGTATAAACAGGTACATTTGCAGTAATTGAGATGATGTACATAGCAGGAAGGGGATTAGACTGTGGGTCAGGAGATACGGGTCCTGGTTCTCAATGTATGTCTTGATTTGTAGCTTGCACAAGTTATTTAATTTATATACATTTATTTTTCTATCTGTCTGCCTTTGAAAAGTATGATTATATTCTCTACTTCATTGTTACAAGAATTAATAGAAAATGATGAGAATATCTAAAAACATTTTGTAAAACCATCTGGTGCTCAATAAGTAATTTAACCTAAAAGATGAAGGTCTTCAAGCACATAGCATTGTGGTGAGTTGTAGAGCCTTGATGAAGCATCCCTAAGGTAGATTTGTCCTTTTTGCCCTGAATTTCTCTCAAAGAATCCTTGGAGCTGTATTTAGAGCTATAAATTATCAGAAATAAAATTTGGAAACTGCATACGTGTGTGTGTACACATATGCGTGAGCATGTATCCACAGGTGCTATAACAGTTATATTGTAGGTAAGGTTAGGAGAATTTTTTTTTTTTTTTTTTTTTAAGGAAAAACTTCTCTTAAAATGTTTTCAATTGGACCTTTCTGAATGAATACTATTTTTGGCAGTGATACCCTGTATTTGCTGAGCTACTGTAATCATATTATGTACTCTATAAGCCTTTTTTCTACTCTTTCAGACTTGGAAAAGCATTTTATTTTGTAATTACTGTTTATGAGAATGATCACAAGAGGAAGTACTAAAAAAGGCATTAGGTAACTTTATAATATTTTTTTAATTTTGAGAATTTCAGTATAGGAGTATTTATGGGCCTTTGGTTTGTTTTTAATAGCTTTAATGAGATATAATTGACAAACAGTAAGCTATACATATTTAAAATATATAATTTGTTAAGTTTTGAGTGTATTTAGGAAACCATCACTACAATCAAGGTGGTGAACATCCATCACTCTCAGAATTTACATATGCCCCCTGGTGTAGTCTCTTTACTTGCACTTCTCTCCCCACCCCCATACCACCACTGATCTGCTGTTACTATACATCAGTTCGCATTTTCTAGCATGTTAATAAATGAGATCATATAATAGGTACTCTTCTTTTTGTCTGGCTTTCGTTACTATAATTGTTTTGAGGTCCTTCAGAGTGTGTATTAATAGTTCATTTTGTTGCTGAGTAGTATTTCATTGGATGGATAGAACACTTTGTTTATCCATTAATCTGTTCGTGGATAATTTGGTGTGTTTTGGTTTTTGGCTGTTAAAAAAAAACTGCTGGAAACATTACGTATATGACATTATATAGACAGGTGTTTTTATTTCTCTTGTTTAAACACTAGGAATTGACTGGTGTTTAATCTACTGGACCATATGGTAGGTGTATGTTTAACTTCTTCAAAAACTGCCAAATAGTTTTTCAGATTGGTTGTATTGTTTATATTCCCAACAGTAGTGTGTGAGAGTTCTCATTCTTCCACATCCTTGCCAGTACTTGATATGGTTAAGTTTTAAAATTTAGCCATTTTCTAGTAGATAATAGTATCTGGTTGTGGTTTTAATTTGCATTTTCTGGATGACTAATGATGGTCAACATCTTTTTATGTGCTTATTTGCCATTCATCTATATATACATATATATATATATTTTTTTTTTAAGGGATATATTTATTCATGTGTTGCTTAGTTTTACTGGGTGATTTATTTCATTAATGAATTTTATGAGTTCTTTGTATGTTCTGGATACCAGTTCTTCGTCAAATGTATCATTTGCAGATATTTTCTCCCAGTACATGGGCTTATCTTTTTATCTTCTTAACACTCTTTTGAAGACCAGAGTTTTAATTTTGATAGTTTAATTTATAAAAATTTGTGTCATAAATTATACTTTGATGTGATAATTAAGAAATCTCTTCCTAACACAATATCACATATTCTCCTGTTTTCTTCCAGAAGTTTTATAATTTTAAATGTCGCATTTATGTCTGTGATCCATTTTGAATTTTTTTTATATATGGTGCAAGATATGGGTCATGCTGAGTTTGAAAAAATATTTTTTGCATGTGGATATCCAGTTACTATAGCACCACTTGTTTAAATCCTGATGGCCCTTTATTTCTTGCCTTACTGATCTGACTAGAATATTTAATAAAATGTTAATAGAAGTGGTGAAAGTGAGCATTCCTGTCTTGTCCTGATCTTAAGGGGAAAGTGTTCATTCTTTGACCATCAAAGATGATATTAGCTGTACATTTGTTACAGATACTCTTTATCAATTTGAAGAAGTTCCCTGCTATTCCTACTTTGTTGAGACTTTTTTTTTAAACAGGCGTGGTTATTGGATTTAGTCAAACACCTTTTCTGCCTGTATTGAAATGATTACATTGACACTTTATTATAATAAGATGATCTTCTTTATTCCTTGTAATAATTCTTTGATCTGAAATTGGTTGATATAATTTAGACATTTCACCTTTCTTTTGATTAGTGTTAATGTAGTATATCTTTTACTGTCTACCTGTTTGGATCTTTATTTAACCTATTTGAAATATGTTACTAGTAGGAAGCATACAGTTAGATTTTGAGATGTGTTTTGCTATTTTTTTAAATCCAGTGTGATAACCTCAGCTTTTTAATTGAGATGTTTATTTACATTTCACAAAATTATAGAATGTGGTTAAGTTTAAATCTTTCGTATTGCTCATTGCTTAATAATTTTCTCATTTGCTCTTTTGTCATTTTTTCCTTTCTCTGACTCTTTGAGATTAATTGGATATTTTAATGATTCCATTATATCCCCTTTGTTGGATTTCTAGCTATAATTTGTTTTGTTAGTGTGAATGTTATAATATATACTCCATATATACCCTCTGGACCTTTGTGCCATGTATTGAAACTCCGTGCTTTATTTTCATTACTTTTGTCTAAATAGTCAATTGTCTTTTAATTGTGGTAATACATATGTGCCATAAGCTTACCACTTTAATCATTTTTAAGTGATCAGTTCAGGTATGTTCACATTTTTGTGCAACCATCACTGCCATATGTGAGAACTTTTTCATCTTCCCAAACTGAAACTCTGTACCCATTAGACCATAATTTTTCATCTTTCACCCCCTTGTCCCTTGCGGCCAACATTCCACTTTATGTTTATTACGAATCTCACTGTTCAAGGGACCTCACCTATATGGAATCATTCGATATTGTCATTTTGTGACTGGCTCAGCATAATGTCATTAAGGTTCATCCATGTTGTAGTATATGTCAGAATATTAATTCCTTTTTGTGGTTGAATAATAGTCCATTGTATGTGTATATACTACATTTTATCCATTCATCTATTGATGAAGAGTTGGGTTGATTTCACCTTTTGGCTATTGTGAATAATGCTGCTATGAACATAGGTATAGAAATATCTGTTTGAGGATTGGGTGTGGGGGCTAACACCTGTAATCCCAGCACTTTGGTAGGCCAAGGTGGGCAGATCACCTGAGGTCAGGAGTTTGAGACCCCCCTGTCCAACATGGCAAGACCCTGTCTGTACTAAAAATACAAAAGCTAGCCAGGGTAGTGGCATACCCCTGTAATTCTAGCTCCTCGAGAGCCCAGGGCTGGAGAATTGCTTGAGCCTGGGAAATGGAGGTTGCAGTGAGCCAAGATTGTGCCACTGCACTCCAGGCTACGTGATGAAGTGAGACTCTGTCTCAAGAAAAAAAAAAAAAAATCTGCTTGAGTCTCTGCTTTTAGTTCTTTTGGGTATATATTTAGCCCTTCCTTATCCAGAGGGTGTTCTGCATCCATGGATTCAACCAATGTTTACGTTTGTACTGAACATGTACACTTTTTCTTGTCATTATTCCCAAAACAATATAATAGGTATTTGTATAACATTTACATTGTATTAGGTATTATAAGTAATCTAGAGATTATTTAAAGTATATGGAGGATGTGCATTGTTTATATGCAAATACTAGGCTATTTTATATCAGAGACTTGGTATCTGAGGGAGGTCCTGAAAACCAGTGCCCCAAGGGTACTGAGGGATGACTGTACTCAGAAGTGAAGGTGATATATCATTTAGTGATTTACACAGTTGGGGCTGTTCTAACAAATTACCGTAGATTGGGTGTCTTAAATAACAAACATTTATTTCTCACAGTTCGAGAGGCTGGAAGTTGGAGATCAGGGTGCCAGCATGATTGGGTTCTGGTTAGGGCCTGCTTCAGTGTTGTAGACTACTGGCTTCTTGTTGTGTCCTCACATGGCAGGAAGAAAGCTAAGAGTTTTCTGGAGACCCTTTAAAATAAGGGCACTAATCTCATTAATGAGGCTTCCACCCCAAATGTCAACATATGAATGAGAAGGTGAGGCACAAATATTCAGTCTGTAATAAAAATTAATTTTTTGAGAAAATGTCATAATGTTTTTCACAGCAAATGGTTATCTTTTAAAGAGATTTAAATAAGAAAAAATAATATTTAACTACATAGTTAACGTTTCTGGTGTTCTTTTTGTTGTATAGATCCATTTTTTTTTCTGGTATCATTTTCTTTTTTTGTTGTTGTTTTTTTTGAGATGGAGTTTCACTTTTGTTACCCAGGTTGGAGTGCAATGGCGCGATCTCGGCTCACCGCAACCTCTGCCTCCTGGGTTCAAGCAATTCTTCCGCCTCAGCCTCCCGAGTAGCTGGGACTACAGGTGTGCGCCACCATGCCCAGCTAATTTTTGTATTTTTAGTAGAGACGGGATTTCACCATGTTGACCAGGATGGTCTCAATCTCTTGACCTCATGATCCACCCGCCTCGGCCTCCCAAAGTGCTCAGATTATAGGCGTGAGCCACCGCGCCTGGCCATCTGGTATCATTTTCCTCCTGCTGGAGGGATAAAATGTTTTTGTAATGCAGGTCTGCTGTCCATTTTAAAAATTAAGTTATTTTTCTTTTTTATTATTGAGTTGTAAGAGTTCTTTTTATCTGTGGACATAAGCCTTCTCTCTCTTTTTTTTTTTTTTGAGCCGGAGTTTCGCTCTCGTTACTCAGGCTGGAGTGCAATGGCGCGATCTTGGCTCACCGCAGCCTCCGCTTCCTGGGATCAGGCAATTCTCCTGCCTCAGCCTCCTGAGTAGCTGGGATTATAGGCACGTGCCACCATGCCCAGCTGATTTTTTGTATTTTTAGTAGAGATGGGGCTTCACCATGTTGACCAGGATGGTCTCGATCTCTTGACCTTGTGATCCACCTGCCTCGGCCTCCCGAAGTGGCCACCGCGCCTGGCCCGACATAAGCCTTCTCATATGATTTGCAGATATTATCTCCCAGTTTGTGGCTTATCTTTTCACTTTCTTGAGGGTGACCTTTAAAAAGGTCATCATTTTGATGAAGTTCAGTGTATCAGTCTTCTCTTTTTTGACTTCTGGTTTTGATACCATGCTGAGAAATTCTTGTCTAACCCAAGTTCATGAGGATCCACTCCTCTTTTTGCTTCAGGAGTTTTATTGTTTTATCTCCTGTATTGAGTTTTGTGAGCCATTTTGTCCATACTTTGAGGTGGGAGTTCAAATTATTGTCTCAGCACCGTTTGTTGAAAAGACTGTTCTGTCCTCATTTAATTGTCTTGGTCCCTTTGTTAAAGATAAATCGACTATTTCTGAGGTTTCAATTATGTTCTCTTAATCTATGTATCTCTGTTTATTTTTATTTATTTATTTATTTATTTATTGAGACAGGGTCTTGCTCTGTTGCCCAGGCTGGAGTGTAGTGGCATGATCTCAGCTCACCGCAATCTTTGTCTCCTAGGCTCAAGTGATCCTCCCACCTCAGCCTCCTGAGTGGCAGGGACTAAAGGTGCACCCCACTATGCTCAGCTAATTTTTCTATTTTTTGTACAGACAGGGTTTCACTATGTTGTCCAGGCTGGTCTTGAACTACTGACCTCAAGCAATCCGCCCACCTCTGCCTCCCAAAGTGCTGGGATTATAGACATGTGCCACCGTGCCTGGCCTCTATATCTATTCTTATTGTTATATAATACATTTACGACCTTTTTTCTTTATCACTGATTTTGGGTTATGATATGCATTGATGTAGTTTTCTTCATGTTTCTTGTGCTTTGGTTTATTGAACTTCATGTGTCTGAAGGCCCATTGTTTTCATCACATTTGGACAAATTTTGATCATTATTTCTTAAATATTTTTTCTATTCCACCACCCTTCCCAGGAATCCCAAAGTTATGTATATTTTTTCTGCTTATAGTTGTAGATGACTTTGTTTATTTTTTCCCAGTCTTTTTGCCCTGTGTTTCATTTTTCTATTGCTACATCTTCAAGTTCATTGTTGTTATTATTTTTATTTTTTCTGAGACAGGGTCTCACTCCTGTCACCTAGACTGGAGATTGGCATGATCACAGCTCACTGCAGCCTTGACTTCCCAGGTTCAGGCGATCCTCCCACCTTAGTCTCCCAACTACAGTCATTTGCCACCACTTGCAGTTAATTTTTTGTATTTTTAGAGGAGAGAGGGTTTTGCCATGTTCCCCAGGCAGGTCTTGAACTCCTGGGCTCCAGCAATTCATCTACCTTGGCCTCCCAAAGCGTCGGGATTATAGGCGCAAGTTACCATGCTCGGCCCATTTTATTTTTGTTAAATCTTCTATTACCCATATCTAGTATATTTTTTATTTTGCATTTTCTTTTCTTCTGGCCAACTATTGACAGCCTAGAGATAAAGTTTTGTCCTGCCTCTCTCAACTCCCTCACCCCCTGCTTTATCCTATTGCTAGTGGTACATTGTCATTTTCATTCCAAGAAGTTTGATTTGTTATTTTCATGTTTTCCATATGTCTCCTTAACTTTTCTATAGTTTTAAAAACTTTTAAATGTCTTTGCTAATTTTAACACCTGTGTCGGTGCTCAGTTTCAATTGACTGATTTATCTCCTTACTGTGAGTCATATTTTTTTGCTGCTTCAGTTGACTGATTTATTTCTTTACTGTGGGTCATATTTTTTTTGCTGCTTTGTGTGCCTGGTAGTTTTTATTAGATGTTTCACACTGTGAGTCTTATCTTATGTGCTGGCTACTTTTTATTCCTAGAAATATTATTGATATTTGTTATGGGATGCAGTTGAATTACTTGGAACCTGTTTGATTCTTTGTAGTTTTACTTTTAACACTTGTTAGTTAAGACTGGGGCAGTCTTATTTTCGACTGTTGAGGCTAGACCCTTCTGTCTACTCTAATTTTGTGAATTCTGAAATTTTCCAGTTTGGTTGGTGGGAACAGGAACTGTTTCCAGTGCTGTGTGAGAGGTAGGTACTCTTCTCAGTAATCCTTTTGGATGTTTCTTTCCCCAGACCGTGCACTGATTCCTCACACATATGCACTGATCATTATTAAGCTGAATACTCAAGGGGGACCCTGTGAAAATCTCTAGGGTTTTCTCTCTTTGCAGCTATTTTTTTCTGTGGTACTCTGTCCTGATTACAACCTGTTTTGGTCTCAGTAATCTCAGCTCTGTCACCTCTACTCAGAGAGTCCACAGGCCTCTGCCTGGTTTTCTTTCCCTCTGTACTGCAGTCTGAAAAGAGTCTCAAGGCAGTAAGCTAGGGTAGTAGTGAGGCTCACCTCATTTGTTTCCCAATTCTTGGAGATCACTGTTCTTTGTTGCCTGATCAGTGTCTTACAAACTATTGTTTCATAGTTTTGTCTGTTTTTTCTTTGTTTCAGTTGGGAATGTAGATTTAGTTTCTGTTGCTCTATCTATCATGGACATAAGCAGATGTCCCTTTTATCTACTTTTATTTATTTATTTTTTGAGAGAGGAGGTCTTGCTATATCAACAGGCTGGTCTCGAGCTACCCAAGGAATTCTTCAGCTTCAATCTCCTGAGTAGCTGGGGCTACAGGCATAAGCCACTGTACCTGGCTTTTTTACTTTTGAATGGGAAAAATTTGTGTTGGAATATTCTAGATGAAATTCTGTCTCTACTCAGACTTTAGAGAGGTCAGTATTAAAATAGTGCTGAGATTTTAAGAAAATCTGTTCAAATTAAGTAGTTAATTGAAACCAGATTAACAGAAAATGCTATTCTTAGCATTCAGAAGTAGTGAATACATACGATGAGGTTGAGATTTATATTGCTTTATGGATACTTAAAATTGAATATGTAGGACAGGATTTCTTAAACAAGATAGCACAAATAATAAAGGATGATTGATTCATTTACATCTAAGAACACTATAAAAATAAACAGTATTTTATGGAGCACTTACTGTATAATCTTTACAACTCTTTGCAGTTTGGTTATTGTCACAGTGCTCATTTTTCAGATGCAACTGAGGCATGAAGTATAAAAAGCAAACAGTGAGCTACGGATTAGGAAAGTTTTATCTAACATATAATTGACAAGGTATTAGTCAATTATATGAGCTTTGACAAATCAATAAGAAAAAGATATCCATTTAAAAATGGGCAAAAGATATAAACATTCGTAGAAGCATGAATGTTCCATAAATATGTATAAGCTAGTGAGAGTGTACAGCCCTCTTGGAAAAAGTTTTGGCAGAATCTATTAGCAATGAAGATTTGACTACCCTACAACCCAGCAAATCTTTTCCTAATTACATTCCCTAGAGAACATCTCCCACATGGATAGTAGGACATTTATAACAGCATTGCTTATAACAGGGCTTGATCATCTTTTCTTTAAAGGGCTCAACAGTAAATATTTTAGGCTCATTGACCATATGATATCTGTCACAACTACTCACTCTGCCATTGTAGTGCTAAAGCAGACCTATATGTTACAAAAATGAATGGGCCTGGCTGTGTTCTAATAAAATTTCACTTTAAAAAACAGGTGGTTTGCCGATAGGTTATAGTTTGGAGATCCCTAGTTTATAATACCAGGAAATTGAAAATGACCCCACTGTCCATCAACAGGAGAATGTGTACTTAATTGTACTTAATAGTGGAATTTTGTAAAGTAGTGAAAAATGAATAATCCTCACATATTAACGTGATTAGTTCATACTAATGAAAAAGCACTTGGAGGAATAATTCTATACGATTGTTTTTATATATAATTTTAAGAGACCCAAAATGATACTGTATCTCTGTATACTAATGTAGTAAAATATAAAGAAATCCATGATAATCACTTAAGATTAGAACAGTGGTAACATCTGAGGGTGTGGAGTAAGGGATGCAATCAATCAGGGAAAAGGATATAGGAGCTTCAACCCATCTGCTTGTTTTATTTCATTAGCTGGGTAGTGAGTTTATTGTATTATTCATTAGACCTTTTTGTATCTCTTAAATATTTCATAGTAAATTTTAAAAGAAATAAAAAACAGTGGTTAGAAAAAAACATTTTTTCCCACTGCCGGTAATTGTCTCGTGGGTCTTTCTTCCTCTCTGCTGCTCACACACATGCTTCTTCTCACGCCCAGAGAGGCGTCTTTCTATCTTAGGCCCAAGACAGATCAGCCTTCTAAGTAAATGACCCCTGTGCTCAGTCTGCTGCCAAATTGGCTTACTATAGGTTGGTGAAAAATTCACTGCAAATTTTGCTATTGAAAGTAATAGCCAAAACCACAATTACTTTTGCACCAACATAGCATCTACAGTCTCTTCTTTTGTAAGTATGTGTCAAATCCTAATAATTCCTCTTCCTCTAGCTTCTCATTTATTTTGCCTTTTGGATGTACTTACTCTTCCTAGAGAAAGGATCTAAATTTCTTAATGGAGACCACACAGGCAAAGGATTGCCTTTGGCATTTTCATGTATGCCTGGCTCACAGAGGCATCAGAATGCCTGCTTGGCATGTTTGTGGGTGAGATAGTGAGTCAAAAATAAAAGCTAAAACTGCATTTATTTATAAAGAGATTGAAGAGTTATTTATTGAGCATCTTTTTTGTGTGTGTTTTATAGTCTTTCCTGGTGTGGAGTTCTTTCAGTTATTTCAGTACCCTTCTCTAAACTTTTTGACTTTTAAGATGTTTGATCAGGTAACAGATGTAGTATGAGGAGCACTGACCTAGATTCTGTGTGAAGTTACAAACAAGTGAATGCCAAACCCTTATAGAATGTTTGACTTAATGGAGACTTAATGATATGATGAGGAGAAGAGTTGTAGCAGAGAATATATATGTAGGGCAGTTGAGGAGCATTGCTCGGAGGAGAGAGGAGAGTCTGCTGTGAGCCAAACTAGCAGGGTGGGGTTGGAGAGACCAGGAGGGCTTGCAAGGTGTAGTCTAAACTGTGAATGTTTTCTTGCCTAAAGTAAAAGATGTATTTGTTGGTTAATGAATAATTATGTTGACATTTGGAGAGAGAAGATACTTCAAAGTTGATATTGATTTCCAACAAGATTAAAAATATGATATATACAACATTGAGATGTAAATTTAGTTTGTATTCTTTTCATAAGAAGGAACTGGGAATGCCCATTTGGTGAGGGTACTTTAGTCTTAAAAGTAATGATTATTTAAAGACAAATACATGGTAACATTTTTAAAGAAATGTTGGTATGTTTAGTAACATAAAGTTTCCTTTGGCTTAAGTAAGCTAGGCAGAACAAATAAAATATGTAAGGAACTTAGAACAGAAAGTACTTGTAGTTACTTGGGGATAGGCTTGCCAGATTTGGCAAATAAAAGTACTGGATTCCCAGTTACATTTGAATTTCAGATAAGTAACCATTAATTTTTAATATAAGTATGCCCCAAATACTGCCTGGGATGTACTTAATAAAAATACGTCTTTATCTGAAATGTAAATTTAACTCAATATCATGTATCTGGCAATCCTATTTGAGGATGAAGAACTTCAGTAATTTATACCAAGATGGAAGTTAACTAGCCCTAAAACTAGATGTGATGTTTAATATTGAGTGAATTACTGCTATAATTGTTTTGAATAGCCTTAAACCTTTCCATCTGGGGCAGGGCCTAACCAGTCATTTGCAGATAAAATGTTATTACACTTGTGTTGACTTAACTTTGAACTTGGTAATATTGTGTCTTGATTAATCAAGGTAGCAGGAAGAAGAGGAAATCTCAGATCATTTCCAATAAGAGTAAAAACAAAATTAACTGAAATGAGGAATAAATGAATTTCATGTTCACATAAATATATTTATAGTTAACACTAGATTGCAGTAATGCGGATTTTGGAGAGTTTGGTTATGGTCTGAAGGTATTCCATATCTTGATTACTGGTATTGATATTTACCCTGCTGCCTAAGGCAAAACTTGCAATCATACTGTATTTCTCCATTTCCCCCATGTGTAATTAGTCTTCAAGTATTATACTGTGGAGTGTGCTTCGAATTTTTCTTCTCGTCATTGCCTTTGCTTATTTCAGGCCTTTATATAATGCTGCCTGTGTCCTCCTTGTCACCAATCTCCCTTAGTAAATCTTCCCACCACCAGAAATTCTATAGTTCCTTTTAAAATGTGGAACTTATTACTTTATTCATTTGTTTAAATATCCTTAATGAGGCCTCAGTCATTTTCAGTTTAGGATAAAAATTATGGTCTTCAGGCCAGTATAGTGACTCTCAAGGGGATGGGAAAGAGAGGGCCACCTATCCCTTTTGAGCGTGATCAGGATAATCTGGGAGCTTTCTAAAATGATTTGTATGGTAGTGTGTCGTTGCTGGTGAAAGTGATCTTTTTTTCCCTTCTTTTTTTGAAACGGAGTCTTTGTCTGTCGCCAGGCTGGAGTGCGGTGGCACGATCTTGGCTCACTGCAACCTTCAGCTCCCTGGTTCAAGCGATTCTCCTGTCTCAGCCTCCTGAGTAGCTGGGATTACAGGCACACACCACCAAACCCAGCTAATTTTTGTACTTTTTTAAAGTAGAGATGGAGTTTCACCATGTTGGCTAGGGGAGTCTCGATCTCCTGACCTTGTGATCTGCCCACCTCAGCCTCCCAAAGTGCTAGGATTACAGGTGTGAGCCACTGTGCCGAGCTGAAAGTGGTCTTATCATTTAGCTTATATACTACTGCCGAAAGAAGGTTGCAGAGTAATATCGCAAAATGGCCCCTTTGGCCCTTTTATGGGTTGATCTACTGTCTAGATTTTCTGTGTCCTTCATGATTTCTCTCTTTCTGCATTCATCTTTGTTTTTTGTTTTTTTTTTTTTTTGAGACGGAGTTTCGCTCTTGTTACCCAGGCTGGAGTGCAATGGCGCAATCTCGGCTCACGGCAACCTCCACCTCCTGGGTTCAGGCAATTCTCCTGCCTCAGCCTCCTGAGTAGCTGGGATTACAAGCACGTGCCACCATGCCCAGCTAATTTTTTGTATTTTTAGTAGAGACGGGGTTTCACCATGTTGACCAGGATGGTCTCGATCTCTTGACCTCGTGATCCACCCGCCTTGGCCTCCCAAAGTGCTGGGATTACAAGTGTGAGCCACCGCGCCCGGCCCTGCATTCATCTTTGCTCTGACCTCGTATCTCAAGCTAGCCATATTATACTCTGTGAGGCCTCAAGTTTCTCATACTGTTCTGCCCATCTATTATATGACTTTTTTTTGTACGGTATTCTCTCTAAAGGAAAGCCCTTTGCCCCCATTGTGTGTTTAATTAATTTACTACTTTCTTTCCAGATTGCTTAAATGATCCCTTACCCTCCTCTTTCCCCTGAAGTCTTCTATGGTGTGTTAGTCAGGAAAGATTGGTTATGTTTCAGGAACAACTCCCAAATCTCAGCAGTTTAAAACCAGTAAGCTTTCTTTTTCACTCATACTATATGTCTACATGGGTCATCTGGGTGCTCTGTTCTTTGGTGTCATCTTTACTGTGGGACTCAAGTTGACAGAGCACTATCACTGAACGATGGCTCCTTAAAAAGTTTTGATCAAGTGACATGGTCACTCTGCTTACATTTCATTGGCTGAAGTGAGTCGCATGTTCATACCTAACCTCAAGAAGTCAGGGAAGTGCAGTCCTGTTAGGTACCTGGGAGAGAAACCAGAAATATTTCATGGAGAGCAGTAATTAGTACGTATGATGTCTCTAGCCTGATTAATCTCTCTACTTCATATTTCTGTAGCAATTTGTAAACCTCTGTATCTCACTAAATTGAAATTATAATAAACGTTGTAGTAATACAGAATTTGATGCATTTGGTGATTGGCTCTAGACTTCTGAAATTCCTAGACAACTGTCTGGGCAAACTAACCCTAGCCATTTTATTAACTTCACAATAATGAAATCCTTTCTTTATAAGTTTATATCAGTGTTTTTCAACCTTGGCTGTACTTTAGAATAACCTGGGGAGCTAAATAAAAAAAAATTTCCTGAGCCTCAATGCAGAGAAATTAAATCAGAATCTCTGAGGGTGGGCCCAGGCATCAGAATTTTTAAAGCTCTTCTTATAATTCTGAGCTACAAATATGGTTAAGAACCTCTGGCTTACATTCATTGATTATTTGCTTTCTGGGGAGGCTCTTTGAAACAGGGCCTTGCTTTTACAATATTACCAAGAGTTACCTCTTTTCTATTGTTTTGCCACTAAAATAATAAACTATACCAAGTTACAATCAAGTATTAATTTTTATGTATACTTGTGTATTGTCTGTCTTCTATACTACATTTTAAGGACTAGGACCACATCTAACTGGTTTGTCATATACCCATTGCATGTCATAGTATCTGCCACTCAGGTTTCCTGTCTTCTTTTTTCTTCCTTTTTTTTTTGGATAGTCATGCCCACATTCACCCATTTTTTTGGATTCCCTCTCCTCTGTGTGGTGCTTTCTTTTTCTTGTATTGTTCCTTTGTCTTTCTCTTCTTTCCTTAGATGAGGTAAGTAACATTTGAAAAATAAAGCAAAATACAAATATATTTGAAAAATGTAAAGCAAGGTATACACAAACCAGAGGTTATTAGTATTCTGTGTTAATAACTCCAGGGCCCGGCTTTTATGGCTGCGTAGTGGCTCTAACAGCTGATCACAGTAGCATCCACTTAACCTTCAGCTCCGTTGATCCGTGATCCAGCTAATCCCAGCCTTGAACTCTGTGTCTTCTCATCCAGTGAGAAGTGTCCATTGCTTGGATGTCAGATAGCTTTTTATAATATCATTTATTTAAAAAGTATTTTGTTCTGAGAACTGTATATTAAAGAGGAATAACCTGGCTTTAAGACTGTGAGTCAGATGTAATATTTGTACAAATTCTACAAACTGCAGAGATGCTCTATATCATAATAGTGAAGTCTCGGGTCCTAACACTTAACATTTTGTGTAGAAAATATGTCATTTTATCCTTAAAATATTGTCTCATAACTGTGTATTTATCTTAGGCATGTCATAGAACTCCAAACTGATTTATATTCTTAAGTGCTGAAAATTTTTCATAAAGGCAAAAGTGTGGATAAGGAAAAGCATGTCTACTTTAAAGATGACCTTACTTATTTGAAAAGTCACATCCTCAGAAAAACCACCATTGAAAATGAAAGAGTATTCACTCATGTTTGACTAATTAGGAATCCAGGCTTTAGTTAATCCATTTTATTGTTTAAAAAGCTTTGAGTGGTAATGTGTTTTTTGTCTCTATGGCTTTCAGTGTGTCATTTTTCTCTTCCCAGAATCCCTTTTCCTGCCCTTCCCCCTTCTTCTTTTCTTACTTGGAAAAGGCCTATGTATTCCTTAATTCCTAGCATAAAGGAAGATTTTTATCAAAGAGATTGCTATCACTTATGTGTTTGTTCCCTATTTCTGCATCTATTTTTTTGTACTTAATCTATATTGCAGTTATGGTTCTTCTCTTTCTTGCCTGCCTTCTACTTTGTAAACCTTTTTAGAGCGGGGACCTTCCTACTTATGTGTAGCCAGTACATGGCATGTGGGCTATCTAGTTGTTGAGTGAATAAAGAAAAATGTAGATTCTTTGTATGTCTCTTTGTGTGTAACATTTCATACATGGCTTTGCATAGTATAATTTAGAAGATGGGCTGGTTAATGAATTATGAATTATGGGTGCTTCCTAAAATAACCAGCTAATTTATTTTTTCATTTTTACATGTTTTGTGATTTAAATAAAGAAATAGTACAATAGTCAAACAGTATTTTAAAAAGGGCCACTGGCACTATCAGAGCTCTAAAGCCAGTTGCAGAGTCTTTTGTGGAACAATTCTGATACCTCAATGTTCTGGTATAAGACATGCAGGTTCTGCTTGATTCTGGGCCCCTCTTTCCAGTTTTGAAAGACAGTATGTTTTTGCCAGTCTTAAATGTTTATATTTTCTGGTTTCTCAAATTGAACCAATCTCCATGAATGTTGCTGCCTTTTTGTATGTGTGTCAGGTTGGGGTGGGTTGGTGGAGACAGAGTCTCACTCTCTTTCCCAGGCTAGAATGCAGTGGCACAGTGTTGGCTCACTTCAGCCTCTACCTCCCAGGCTCAAATGATCCTCCCACCTTAGCCCCCGAGTGGCTGGGACTACAGGTCTGAGCCACCCCACCTGGCTAATTTTTGTATTTTTTTGTAGAGACTGGGTTTCATCATGTTGCCCAGGCTGCTGAATGATGCTTTTTTATAACCAAGGTAGCCGAGCATTGTGCTTTGTCCGTCCTCGTTGCAATGGAGCAGAGTGATTGTTACCCAGAGTGGGGAACAGTCATTTCCTATTCTGATGAGACAGATTTCATAGATATCTAAAGTGATTGGTGCTCATGGTACATTTCTCACACACATATTCACTTTTTGGTTTTAGTTTTTGTGGGTTGATAGTGGGTATATATATTTATGGAGTATACATACACATTTTTTAAATAGGTGAAAATAGTTCAAAAGTGAGTACCAAGAGTGGTCTTAAAGGGAAAGAAACGTCATAGGCATTTTGCACTGGGCTACCAGTTCTATGGCACTTTGATTGGGTCTCTTTATAACCAGATAATGGTGTCATTTCCCTCTCTCCCCTGCTATTGCATTGCTTCACCCCACTGCCTGCTTCTTGCCGCAGTTTTTATATTCTCAAAATACTGGCTGCAGGGCCACCACTTAGATTTGCTATATTGGAGGAACCCAGTAGGCCTAGGGAAAGAAACTTTTCAGAGAGGCAGGAACTGAATTTGTCAATTAGGAAACTTGAGAGGAGGTGGGTGAGATAGGAAAGGGATATAGAGTATGGTATAGGAGTATAGTATAATTCTCATTGTTTGACATCCTTGAACCATTATATTTCCCATTGTTTTCTTATTCCTTGCTAATCAAATTTTTAATAAAGAAATATATTATTGGCTAAAGTTACTCAAGAACCTAGGTATATTTCAGCAGTGGGTAAAATTATGTCTCTACTGTCATGTTGGCAATTATTTATTGATTTAGTATACAAAGTACATAGTGTTAGGTATGTTTTTTAATGTTTAATTCTTACTCTGATATTGTGAGTGTTTACTAAAGTCAGTACTTTCAAGATTACTCTGTGATGAAAGATGCAGTATATATATTTTTTATTTGTAATATTTGTAATATTATATAATTGCATTTTATTTTAAATTTCTATAATGCTTAAAATATATGACAATATTAGTATTTATAAATGTACCATTTGAAAAGCAATGCAACATTATTTTGACATTTCCATTCTTATTTTCTTTCCTTCTTTTTTTCTTCTAAAGAATTAATGCACCATCTGGAAACCTCTGAGATCATGCCATAAAAGGAATTTGGGTTTTTTTGGCAACCAGTCATCAGGCTATGCTGTGATTATGCACCTTATTAGAATAATGAAACATAATTAGAAAGGTGTATTAACTCGTATATGTTTCAAAAACACTTTTATATTGAGGATTATTGTAAGGACATTATGGGAATAAAAAAATTACTACTACTCTATCCCAAGGTTAAGATAATTAATGGGACAGTTGTTGGATCCGCAAACAGAAATGTACAGTAAATGGAAACCCTATGTGATTAAATGGTTCTGAGCTATTTCTAAACACTATCTCCTCTATCTTCTTTTCAGTGTTAAAATAGGCAAATACAATTAGTTTATATGTTTTTCTGAGGGGATAGTTGCAGTATGACATTGCAATTAATTTGCTCTGTTCTTCTTTTCTGAATAATATAGTCATTGGAACTGTCAGCCAAAGGATCTTTTTTTTGGAACATTTTTTTTTTAACTCTAAAAAGTAACAAGTTTTTTAAATTAATTGAAAGAAAACAGCTGAAATCATGCATTGGAAGGGTTAAGTCGACATGAAAGAATTCATTTCCACTTTAATGACCTAGCCTTGCTGGGTTAGGACGATGGGGAACATGCTTCTGACTTGTACTCCTATTGCCAATTAACACCTCCTATAACAGGTTGCCTCAGCTAGTCATTGAAGCTCATGCAGTAGAAATAGTTTACATGCAGCTTGTTTTTCACACTAGTTGTTTAATACTCACAAAATTAAAGTATTAAAAGGTTGTTTCTTACCTTGCTGGGTAAGAGATAAACAATACAATAGTAGTTATTTGTATGTGTTTGAATTCATTTATGTTGCATTTTTTTAAAGGAATTTTTAATTGAGGAAACAATATAGTGATTTCATCAAACATTTTGATTTTATAATAAAATTTGTTGAGGGTTATATTAGACACCATAAAACTAAGAATTATTTTCCATTAAGTATTCAACAAATTGTATGTTTAGGCTTTGTTTTAAAATATATAATGCCTATTTTCTTTTTTGTTATAAAGCATATATTTTAACAGACTTTTAAAAATAATTCTAAAACACAGGACTAAAGTAGTTTTAAAAAGCCATTATAAAAATAAGCCCTATGTAATATTTAAATACTCAAACTCCTTTTTTTTTTTAACAAATGTTGAAATGTTTAATGTCATTTCCTGAGATAACTTTATATTTTTAGATATTTTTGGAATGTTGCAGTTCAGTGATGCTATTTATTTTACATTTCTTTTAAGTGACACTTTAGTTCATGTTTAATCAGCAGGTATTTTAATAACATAATAAAATTGGCTAAATAATTGATACCAGTTCACACTAAGAGAAAGGTGGAGTAATATAACTAATAGTGTTAACAAATTTGTTAAAAGGCCTGAGTAGGTAACACTTTGAGGCGTTAGTTTTTATGTTGTTATAATGACAAATGCCTTTTTTTTTTTTTTTTTTTTTTTGAGCGCTTAGTCAACAAGGGCTACCCATGTAAAAGTCACAGGTTTTTATACTGGATCAGATTTTAATCTTCTAAATGGAAAAAAAAAAAAATCCACTTCATGTCTCAGTTAATTTAGCCACATTTAAAATTTGTAAAGATAATAATATCTATAACTAATACAGACATTATTATAAACTTATTAATAAACTTACTGTACTGAGGTTTGCCTTTGTGGAATCCATAACACATTTTATATCACTGATTGGGTAGATTTTCATGAATGAATAAAGGCTGGTCACACTGCTTGTGCCTATGGCTCAGCTTTTTACCCTACAATTCTGTTAGATCACTGACGTATGAATTTTCCCCTCCTTTTATAACAAACTTATTTTCAAGAGTCAGAATTACTCAAGTGATTTCAAAGTTGCTTGTAAGAATTGAGTATTGAGGATTTATATAGCAAAAGTAATTGTTTCAATTCCTTGTTTTTATGAGGGATATGTGCATTTTAGTTTCATATTTTTATAAAAATATATAACTATAAACCATATTCCAATTTTCAAATGGTTAATATTTATTTAAGTTTTAGCAGCAGACTGTGAAGCTGCAGAATATTCAGATATTTCTTATTTACTTTTCTATTGTCAGTGATGTGGGTGCTTATTTTATAGTGGCATTGTCTAAAAGACCAGGCTATTTATTTATTTATGTAGCTTAAGTACCTCTTTAGTTATACTTGTGCCTTCAGTTACTCTAATAGTTATTATTCAATGACCTTGAAGTTTAAGCTATATCACATTCAATCTCCAATAAGTGACTTCCTGTTCTATTTTTTTTTAATGGTGGTGAAATAGTTGTTATAAGGTCAGCAAAGTAAACTTGAGTAGTTCACACACTATATAAGCTGATAATTTTAGAACTGTGCTCTTGGTTAAGCACCAGAAAGAAGACATATTTTTCTATTACTGTTTTTTATAGTAGTAACAGCCTAAGCCAATTTTAAAAAGATTCAAAAAGTGTTTGGGGGCCAGGTTTTCATTTGATTTACATCATTATATAATTTTTTAAACCTAGCTTTACCCAGCATTTCACTGACTATCTTAAACATAATAATTTCTCAATAAATAAAAGATGATTGAAGTGATTGACACTCTAAATTTATTGAGGTCTTTTTTGGTCCTATAAATAGGACATGTATAATTTGTCCTCATGTGATCACTTAGTCCATTTTAGTTGATTGTAAACACAGACTAACAATAGAATAGTTAACTGAAGTCTAACTTGAGAAAACATGTTATCACTTTCGACTTGTGAAGTCTTTAGTTTCTCATTGAAGTCTAGGATTGGAAATATGAGACATGAGGGTAGGGATAAAGGGACTTGGAAACTTACTGTGGGTGAGGAATAAAAACCATGGGCCATCTCTGTTCTGCTCAGCAGCTCCTCCTAATCCTGAGACTGTGTTTCTGCCCGTTACAACTTCATTAGCCTGACCACTCCTACTCTGTACATTTTCCCTCACTGAAACTCTTGACTCATACGTTTTTCTCCTTTTTCATATTTAAAATAGGGCTAAGCCAGGCTGGGCGCGGTGGCTCATGCCTGTAATCCCACCACTTTGGGAGGCTGAAGTGGGCAGATAACGAGGTCAGGAGTTTGAGACCAGCCTGGCCAACATGGTGAAAGCCTGGCCAACATGGTGAAACCCCATCTCTACTAAAGATTCAAAAAATTAGCTGGATGTGGTGGTGTGTGCCTGTAATCCCAGCTACCTGGGAGGCTGAGGCGGGAGAATTGCTTGAACCCAGGAGGCGGAGGTTGCAGTGAGCTGAGATCGAACCATTGCACTCTGGGGTGAGAGGGCGCGACTCCGTCTCACGCACACACACACAAAAGCCATGCCTCAATAGCTTTATTTGCTCAGGGCATAGCATCTAGCACATGAAGTATCTTGAAAATTCTTCATATTTGAGACTTCTGTTTCTATAATGAATTAATGTCTTATTTTTGTTGTTTATTCAGTTCTTTTTTTTGAGACAGGGTCTCACTCTGTTGCTCAGACTGCAATGTGCAGTGACACAGTGACGGCTTACTACACAGCCCCAACCTCCTGAGCTGAAGCAATCCTTCCACCTTAACCTTCTGAGTCGCTAAGAGTACAAGCGCACACCACCATGCCTGGCTAATATTTTAAAAAATTTTTGTGGAGATGAGGTCTTACTATGTTGCCCAGACTGACCTTGAGCTCCTGGGCTCAAGTGATCCTCCAGCCTTGGCCTCCCGAAGTGCTGGGGTTATAGGTGTGAGCCACTGGGGCTGGCCCTACTCAATTCTTTAAATTACGTTAATACTAAGAATATAATTTTATGTGATTATATGTATGAATCCATGATTTAATTCTTTGAAAAGGTAATATATTTGAGAACTGTGCTTGCCTGGTTTTTATTTTTCTATCATTTTTATGCTGTGACTTTTAAAAAGTCCCAAACTCTTTGTGTGACTTAAATTTCCCATAGCTTTTAATAAAAGGTGTTTTTTTTTTTTTTTTTTTTTTTTTTTTTTTTTTTTTTTTTTTTTTTTTTTTTTTTTTTTTTTTTTTTTTTTTTTTTTTTTTTTAGGACAAAGACTTTTTAAAAATTGGACTTGGAAAAAGGCATATTTTTATTTTATTAGTATCTGTACAGTGTTACAAGTAAATTTAGAAAGGCATTTTTTTCCTCTATAGCCCACTGTGCCCATCTAGACTTCAGGAAATAGCAGGGAGACACTGAAGTGTTCCCTGTTCTCTGTGGGCATACTAACTACTTCTGAACAGGAAGGACATCTCAAGCTTTCTTTCCATTTTCTTTAATAGGAAATGGCTCTAAGTGACAGAATATTATAAAATTATAAATAGTGGAAATGAACTAAGCTCCCAGAATAAAAGTAGATTTGGGGATCTGAAAATGGGATAGTTTACTCTACTAGAAAGTGTATTACTGCTAGTGTCAGAAGTTGCGTTTTAGCTGTGATTGTGGCCTTTGTTTAACCACACAGCTAAAGTGCTAGCACATGGTGCATACTTAAGTATTATTTGTAGCTTGGTTTTGGTATCTATCATAGATTTGAAAAAAAAAAAAAAAAAACAAAAAACAAAAAACCAACCAAAGATGTGTTTTTCCAGAGCCTGAAAAACTCCAGATTTTCCCTGATAGGACTGTGTGACCCCTGGAATGATTTAGAAAACTTCAGGTTAAACAAAGATAAACAGATTTATTCCACCCCATAATATATATATGTATGTATTTTTTTTGAGACAAGATCTCGCTCTCTTCCCCAGACTGGAGTGCAGTGGCGAGATCATGGCTCATTGCAGCCTGAACTCAAGTGGTCCTCCCACTTCAGCCTCCCAAGTAGCTGGGACTACAGGCATGTGTCACTATGCCAGGCTGAGCCTTTCATATTCTTGTTTTTTTTTTTTTTTTTTCACCCACTCTGTCACCCAGGCTGGAGTACAATGGCATGATCTCAGCTCACTGCAACCTCCACCTTCTGAGTTCAAGTGATTCTCCTGCCTCAGCCTCCCAAGTAGCTTGGATTACAGGCGCCAACCACCACGCCTGGCTAATTTTTCTATTTTCAGTAGAGAGAAAGGATTTCACTATTTTGGCCAGGCTGGTCTCGAACTCCTGACCTCAGGTGATCCACCTTGTCCCCAGAGTGCTGGAATTACAAGTGTGAGCTACTGTACCCGGCCCTATTCTAGCATACAACACATTTGGGGGGGGGGTAGAGTAGATACACAGTATATTCCAAACTTAACTTGCCTAGGAGTGAACTCTTTGGATGTTATTTTCTTGCCACTCATTTCTCAAAAATGAATATTTTAAAAATCTCTGCCACCCTGCAGAATAGCAAATAATTGTTGAAACTTGGTGATATGTTGAATATAAGGACTGAAGGAGAAGGTCAACAAAATTTTTGCCTAGATTCATAGTTTGAGACTCAATATATTAATTAGAATAAGTTGGGAAGTTAATTTGTAGAGAAACATGGATGAGTTTGAATTTTGAAGGCCTTGAATTTGAGATCTCTCCCGTGGGAGAGAATATGATCATAGTAAGTTAGAAGGGAACCTTAAAAAATCATCTGATTTAATCAGTCATTGAATGTATAAGCTTTTCCTGTAATACTTTTACCAATTTGAACAGCTGTTTTTGATTAACTCCAAATATGGGTAGCTCATTAACTTTAATTCTTCTTGAGATAGGTTGGACCAATACAAAATTTTTCTTAAATTGAACCCAAATTCATTGTCTTGTAGCTTCTTGCAATTAGCTCATAGTTCTACATAAAATGTAATCTAAATCAGTAGTTCTTACACTTTAGCACCATAATCACCTGGAGGGATTTTTAGAAACCCACATGTCTGGTGGGCTCTGCCTCCAGAGCTTCTGATTCAGTAAGAAGGTACATTGCTAACCAGTTCAGAGGTGATGCTGATTGGGATGGGTTCAGGGACTACACTTTGAGAACTGTTAGTCTAAAGTTTGACAACTTTCCAGATATTTAAAGATAAGTGTTTTGTACCTTGAGTCTTCTCTTTTCTGGACTTTATCAAGTTCTTTTGAACATTTCTTATATATCATGAATGACTTTAAGTCACATTCCTGTCCTGGGTAGCTCAGATTTTGAGGGTGAAGAACTCTCTGAAGTAGAATCTCTAAAGAGTCAAGACTTGCCCAAAAAAGGCTATATCTTTGTGAATGCCGAAAATACTTTGCATGGGTAAACATAAGCCTAGCTGGTTATTATACGAGTTAAATTTGTAATTTACCTCTTGTTGTTGTTGTAGCCTCCAAGTAAGGAGAGAAATCTGCCTCCTTGTGAATGTACTTGGCAGCAAGGCTTCTCTTAGCTTTTTTTTTTCCTCCCTAGTTTTATTGAGGTATAATTGACAAAATTATATAATCTTAAGGTATACAATGTGATGATTTGATATACGTGTATTTAGAGATGTGATTATCACAATCAAGTTAGTTTACATGTGTCACCTCATTTGATCCTCTGAATTTATTCATCTTATGAATAAATAACCAAGTTTGTAGCCTTTGACCCACATCCCTTTTTCTCCACACCCTTGGCTCCTGGTAATCACCATTCTACTCTCAGTTTCTGTGTGTTCAACTTTTTTAGATTCCACATATACGTGAAGTATGTGTTTTTCTTGGTCTTGCTTATTTCATTTAGCATAATGCTCTTGAAGTTCATCCATGTTGTCACAAATGGCAGGATTTTCTTTTTTATGGTTGAATAATATTCCATTTGTGTGTATATGTGTGTGTGTGTGTACATACATCACAATTTCTTCAGCAGTTCATCCATTGACAGACACTTAAGATTGTTTCCATATCTTGGCTATTGTGAGTAATGCTGCAGTGAGCAAGAGACTGCAGATAACTTTGTATGGTGCTGATTTCATTTCCTTTGGGTATATACCCAGGAGAATAATTGCTGGTCATATGGTAGTTCTGTCTTTAATTTTCTGATGAACTTCCATACTGTTTCCATCATGGCTGTCTTCACTTGTGTTCCCACCAACCGTGTACAAGGTTTCCCTTCTGTTTACAACATACATTTTTCAAGTTAGAGGAGGGTTCCTTCAAGATTGTAAGTTAAAATATTCAGTGTAACAGTAGGTTAGAGTTCTTTTATCTTAAGGTTATATTGCCAGTTAAAATGGCTAGAGTTGGCCAGATGCGGTGGCTTACGCCTGTCTGTAATCCCAGTACTTTAGGAGGCTGAGGCG
>NW_016107325.1:5713367-5751933 GCF_001604975.1 Cebus imitator
AAGGAGACTTTCAACAATATTATTTAATTATAGGTTAAGTTTCAAGATTTATTTGCTTATTAGAACTATCATGAACATTCTGGTTTCTACAAAATATCTCTGCGTATTTACTCATATAATGTCTAGAGTGAAAAAGTAGGTCAAAAAGTTTGTGCAGTTTAAAGGCTCTCGATATACGTTGTTCAGTTGCTTTTCTGATAGACTATCCAATTTTACATTCCATCAACAGTGCTGATAGTGTTTCTTGTGTTATAACTTTTCTAAAATTGGGCTTTGTAAAGCTTGTTTGGTAGGAAAAAAAAAACAACCCACAATGTCTTATTGTGTTAATTGGCATTTCTTTAATTAAAGAAGATCACCAGGGAGGTTGAACATTTTTCATATTTCTTTCTTTTCTGTTTTATGAGATGAAGTCTTGCTCTGTCACCCAGGCCAGAGTGCAGTGGCACAATCTCGAGTCACTGCAAACTCTGCCTCCCTGGTTCAAGCTATTCTCCTCCCTCAGCCTCCTGAGTAGCTAGGATTACAGCATTTGCCACTGTGCTCAGCTAATTTTTTGTATTTTTAGTAGAGATGGGGTTTCACTGTGTTAGCCAGAATGTTCTCTATCTCCTGACCTCGTGATCCACCCACCTCGGCCTCCCAAAGTGCTAGGATTACAGGTGTGAGCCACCTCACCCGGCCTTCATATTTATTTTATCATGCATTTTTTACGTTAATTTGTCTCTTTATTATTCTTTGCCCATGCTTCCATTATGGTTTTAGTATTTTTTTATTTGCTTGTGTACTGACTTTTTGTCATAAATGGGAAAACTATTTTTTCAGGGTGTTTTGTTTTACTTAAATTCTTTAAGTATTTAGAAATTTAGATTAGTCTGTCAATTTTATGTTCTAGTATTTGTTTAGTTGGGTTTGTACCTAAAATGTGTTTCTTTACCCAGATCAAATAGATATCACCAATATTTTTGGCATAGCATTTGTTACACTTTAATTTTTTAAAAATCATGTAACTCTTTAATCCATCTGGGTGATGGTATAACATGATATAGGGAAGGAATTTAGTTTTAAATGCTTCCAGTACTACAGAAAATGAAAAATTAAAATAGAATATGTTCAATTCTATGGTGATAGCTTTGAAAGCTAAGTGAAATGAAACTTTCTGCCACACTGTAATAGTTCATCTAGTCTGAAGATATAGATAACCTGAACTTACCAATACCACTAAAAGGGTTGTAACAGCCACAGAACAGAGCCAAGTGCTTTAATATTGAACGCTTCAAAAATTTAAAGACATTGATAGTTTTTTATTTACACCCATATTATTAGAATATAGAAAATGGAAAACTTTGTAATTGGGAAACTTGTAAATTTTTCAGTTTGTTTTATAACTCTAACATAATCATATCAAAACCTGGCAAATTTCACACACAAAAAAGCCAGAACAGTCTCATTTATGAGAAACAAAAACCACAAATGAAAAAATACTAAAGAAAACATGAACAATTAATCTAGAAACAAAGATTATTTAATAGTGGGAAATATTAATGCAATACGTCACTGAAGAAAGGTAAGGTGAGTGAACCAGTGGCCATTGTGGCTTCTTTTGCACAAAAAAATGTCGGTATCTCATTGACAAATTTTGCTTGTTCTTTTTGTTTTAATTGTTATTTGTAAGGAGCATACACATGAATTTCCATTTTAAGCCCATTATGGGAGGCTTTTATCTTTTAACAAGGGACTTTAATCCTTTTATATGTTCTCATAACCAGTATATTTGATCTTACCTTATGCTGTTTGATATTTTTGTTTTTCTTCTTTCTGGATTTCCTACTGTTGTTTTACTGTCAGTACTGTTTGTTTTTCTTCGCCAGTGACTTAGTATGTGTACACTACTTTTTAATTTTAATTAAAAAAATTTTTTTGAGACAGGATCTCACTCTGTTGCCCAGGCTGGAGTGCAGTGGTCAACCATGGTTCACTGCAGCCTCAATCTCCCACGTTCAAGCCATCCTCCCACTCAGCCTCCTGAGTAGCTGGGATTACATGCTTTTTAATTTTTATGGTGATTAAAGCTGTTCAAAAAATTAATTTATGTTTCTAGAATAATCAAAGTCAGCACTTAGATCTCTATTTTTCCCTTCTATATAAGATAGAGAATATTGTGTACTTCATTTCTCTCTCCTGCCTGTATAGTTGCTTGGATAATGGTGGGTTTGGATCTTGATTATTTATATTATTTATATCTATATCTTTATAACTGCATTCAATGGTGTGACAGACAACTCTTTCATTTTTTAGCTTCTAATTTTTATTTGAGGAGTGGGATGCTCAAGTGGATCTTTTATTTAAGAAGCTCTTTCAGGGAAGATATATGGAATCCTATTTTCTGAGCCCTTGTATATTTAGTAATGTATTTGTGGGCTTCAGATGTTTTTTAAAAATTAAGTGTAAAATTCTTTACTTTCAGTTTCTTAAAACTTTGAAACTTTGCTTCATTATATTCTGCCATTTAATGTTGCAAATAAATCCAAAGTCAACCTGTGTCGCATTTTTTTTCCCATCGGACTATTTGGTTTTAGATGTTTTACTTTATGTTATTGAGATTTAGCTAAGATTTTTCAAGATACAGTTCTTTTATTCATTGATTATTGCTTTACATATGGTAGTCCCAAAGGTGAACTTTTTTTTTTAAATTCAAGAAAATTTTCTTTAGCTTTGTATTTGCTTATTGTTTCTATTTATTTTATCCTTAGAAACAACTGTATTTTTTAGCTTTGAGCTCTTTTGTCTGTCCCATAATTCAGGTGTCCCCATATAAATTCATGACTATAGAAATTAGGCCGCACAGCAGGTGGTGAGTGGCAGGCAAGAGAGCATTACTGTCTGAGCTCCATATCCTGTCAGATCAGTGGTGGCATTAGATTCTCAAAGGAGCACAAACCCTATTGTGAACACCCATGTGAGGGATATAGGTTGCATGCTCCATCTATAATGCCTGATAATCTGAGGTGGAACAGTTTCATCTTGAAACCATCCTCGCTGCCCCAACACTCGAAAAATGGTCTTCCATCAAACTGGTCCCTGAGTGCAGGGTTTCACTGAGTGGAAGTAGCTCTCAGCAGATGGGGAAGCCAGAAGGGAGATGGTTTTCTCCTGGAATCAGGCTGCCCTCCTCCGACTGTCCTGGCCATAGTTCGCGTCATTCAGCTGGTTGATGGCCTACTTGTGTGCTGGTTTGCTCCCGTGTGTCCCTCCAACCACTTGTGTCTCTGCCTGCTAGGGTCTTGGAGTTTTAATAGGCACAGGATGGGGAGTGGCAGGCCAGGGTGGTCATGAAAATGCAACATTTGGGCAGGGAAACGAAAATGCCTATCTTCAACTAGGTCCATGGGCGTAGGGCTGGGGGTGGTACCCTAGCCAGGGGCCACACCCTTTTCTACCCCGCACTGCCCTGTCCCCGCCTTTCCTCATATCAGCTGTTCATGTTCTTACATAACTCTCTGAGCTCAGTTTCCAGAGTCTTTAATGGGGTTTTCTTCTGTTGCCTGGTTTCTGCTATTCTGAACCAGTGAGCACATTGGAAAACAACAGCCTTAGATATTCACTGCTTAGCTGAAGTCTTTAGTATCTGTCCCATTGACATTATATTATATGGATTTCTTTCTCTTTCTCTCTCTGGCTGCATTTCACCGCTACCAACCTTCTCTAATTCTTGCCAACAGTAGTGAAAGGGGCAGCACTCATGGCTGGGCATGGTGGCTCATACCTGTATTCCTAGCACTTTGGGAGGTTGAGGCGGGTGGATTGCCTGAGCTCAGGTTCTCAAGGCCAGCCTGTCCAACATGATGAAATCCCATCTCTACTAAAATACAAAAAATTAGCCAGGCGTGGCGGCATGCATCTGTAATCCCAGCTACTCAGGAGGCTGAGACAGGAGAGTTGCTTGCACCTGGGAGGCGGGGAGTTGCAGTGAGCCAAGATTGTACCATTGCCATCCAGGCTGGGGACAGTGCGAAACTCTTGTCTAAAGAAAAAACAACAACAACAGCAAAAAAAAAAACAAAAAAACCCAGCACTCATACAATAAACAGCTGCATGGTTTTCTCTAGTACATGGCTTTCTTGTTAGTATGTTTCTGAATCAGAAAAAATCCATTGTAAGTTAGTATGTTTTTGAATCAGAAGAAAGGCCACTTACATATAGCTTGCACCCTCTCCAGGTAACTGGTTGGTATTTTTCTTTTCTGTTCCATTGGCTTGAAGTACCTTAATTTATTCGTTCATTCTTTCAATCAGTACTTATTAAGTTCTTATTATGCCCCAGGCACTTTTCTAGGTACTGGTTATATATAAAATATCTAACAAAATAGTGTTTCTTCCTTCTTTGGTGGCAGAAATAGTTTCTGGATTCTGTCAGTAACGCATTTTGGTGATAGTGTGATGTTTTATTTCCCTTTTTTCTAAAAAAAAATATTTTTGGGCAAGTTGAGAAAGGCTGTATTAAAGCTACAGTCAAGATACCAGTTTAACTTCTTTCTCCATATGCAATGTTTAAGGTTGCTGTGGATCCAGGAATAATTTTATGAATACAGTGTTCATTAACCTAATCTATTTTTCTAGTTTTATTTTATTTTAAACTGACAAATAATTATATATATTGGTGGGGGGTGATGTTTTGATAAATGACTATGATGTGGAATGATCAAATAAGGCTACCATCCGTCACCTTAATAGTTATCATTTCTTTGTGCTAAGAACATTTGAAGTCCTTTTTTATCTATTTTGAAATATACATTATTATTAACTATAGTCACCAGACTATGCAGTAGATCATCAGAAACAATTCCTTCTGTTTAACTGAAACCTTATCATTATTCTAACATTTTAAGATTACTACTACTTCCCCCAAACCTCTCATCATAACTAATTTACTGTTTTCCTCACCTTTTTCTTAATCTTTTTTAACTTTCCAATTTTTTTTCTTTTTTTTTTTTAAAGGGCTGAAAAGCACCCACGGGTCTCGAACCACGCAGAGTGGTTGTTTTTAACCATAGAAAGCATTGTTGAAGTAACCGCTGAGCTAAAGCCAGCCCCAGTCTTTTTTAACTTTCTAAGTGAAATGAGTAAAATTATCGTATCACTAAAATTAGGTTTATGTGGTGATCAGCAAGATGCTTTGGCCTGATATTTCTTTAATTTACTTTAGCAGAGTTTTCCTTCTGAAAGAGATCTTAGCTATTTGAAAAATAAGCAATAAAACTGCATTAGGTAATAATAGATAACGAATTTGGTTAGTTTCAACATTATTTCCTGGCATTTAAAATAAAAATTAAATTTGAGGGACTTGATTTTTTCCCACCACTTTGAACAAAAATAAAAACAAATTTCTTTTATTTAGAGAAAACTTATTCTAGAACCTTTTATATCATGCTTCCAGTAAATATTATTAACTTTTAAAACAATACAAAGTAATAGAATTTCACACACACACACACACACACACACACACACACACACACACAGAGTACACACAGACCTATAAGTATGGAATGTAAAACGATTGTTAATTTCAGTATATAAAAGCATAAATTGGAGAGAAAACATGGTTTACAATTTGGATAAGGTAACATGTTGTTTACCAAATGTGTAATAGAGTTATTGTCAGGGAAAGCAAACTTTAAGCAAAACAGGACCTGGCAATTATAAGTCCTATCTCATAATTTTCCAGATTGTCCAGTATTAAAAAACAAAAAGCTTCCTATGTGCACTAAATGTGGGGGCAAAATCGCATTTATAAGATTGTAGGCATCTTGAGGGAAAGAACTATATGTCAGTTACCTTGTGCAGCTGAATGTTATAGTCAAGAGAAGTTTGCTTCCTTTCAGGAAGAAGATAGAATCCTTAAAGGAGAAACATAGTGTCTTCCTTAGCCTGTAATAAGATTGGTAGTAATTGTTGTTTTAAAGATAGTGGTCAGGGTTTTGGAAGTATTTTCACATCAGCTATACTTGTCTCAACTGGTTTGTTCACACCTGGGGCAATTGTGTTAAATTTGTTGTTGTATAGGGGGAGGGGAACAGCTTCATTAGGTGACGTGCAGAGGTTGTTGTTCACAGCTCTTTCACCCAGGGATTAGAAGTCTTCTTTCCCCTTCCCTTCCACTGTAGCGATGAATCTGCGGAGGAATCCCATAGCCTTAATCTATTAATACATGCTATCTTTACCTGAAAATCAAGAAGCTCAGAGAATTTGCTGTTTGTGTTGATACTTTACTTAATTGTGCTAGTCCAGCTGCATTTCACATACACACACTGTGGTAACAAATGTGACTAATTGGTACATTATAGCCAAGGCAGATTGGCATTGCTGAAAGACTTAAACTTTATGATGTCCATTATATGGCAGAGAGTATTAAGTTTTATCTGTTTTCTACAGGTTTGGTATTTGCAAATGTGTTTTGATTATGTTGTAGCCAAATAAAATGATACTTGACATGTTTTTCAGAACTCTTTTATAACAGTCAAGTTTATACCACATGTAGGTTGAATTTTAAACTCATAAACTCTATGTGTGTGTTTATAATAATTGATGTATTTGTTTCTAGGGGCCACCTACAGATGCTCCTGCAGTGGACACAGCAGAACAAGTCTATATCTCTTCCCTGGCACTGTTAAAAGTAAGTAATCAGTGTAGTTACTTGCTTTAGAAAACTCTGTTGCTTTCATTGTATCTTTTATTTTGGAATAGTTGTCTACCTTAATCCTCTTGGTTTAGGTACATTTATAAAAGAAGTTTTTAATTTTCACTGGAACAAAATTTAGTTTTTGTTTTATAAAGAGGTACTAGAGACCTTAAAGAAATTTGCTTTGTGTCCACATCTCTTCCTCTCTACAGATGTTAAAACATGGTCGTGCTGGAGTTCCAATGGAAGTTATGGGTTTGATGCTTGGAGAATTTGTTGATGATTATACCGTCAGAGTGATTGATGTGTTTGCTATGCCACAGTCAGGAACAGTGAGTACTTTTATGGTTGCCTGCTGCAAGTAAATGTTCCAAAAAAATAACACATACATTCTTTTCATTTTTCTTTTCCTATGCAAACTAACTCTCATCATATTACATTTTCTCTTTCCAATAGGAAAAGTTAATTATAAGTTTGATAGAAATTTTTTGATTGTGTTGACTTAAATCATTAATCTTTAGAATGCAGCATAACTTCTGGTCTGCAAACTGAATGATGCTAATGCTAAATTTATTTTCTCATTCCTTCAGTTTAAACTGGCATAAAATACTGGATTTACAAGTTAGTTACCCTATAATAGCAGTGTTAGTTTGATTAATTTGAATATTTGATTAAAAGATATGAGATTCTGTTATTTAGATTTTCAATTCATATACACTAGTTCTTATGTCTTGTTCCATTGTTTTGAAATATGTCATTTAAAAAATGTTCTATATATGGTGATGAACAACTTTTAAACTTTTCTTATTTAAAATTTTAAGTTAAAAAAACAATAGCAAACCTGAGTTTTTTTTCCCGGGCATGGTATTTTGTTTATATGCACCACACTCCATACCCCAAATTACCTGTGTAGAATACATTATTCTTTCTAGAGATTTTTGTTCTGTTTTGCCTTTTTGTTTAATGCATTACACTTGTGTTGATAAATGTGCATTGTGACTGAAATAAAATGGCCAAAAAACAATAACCATTCTATCTGTCTTCCAAAAAAATAACACATACATCCTTCTCACCTGTTTGCTTAGAAAAATATGCGTGTATTTTTCTAAGGTATATTTCTTCTTTGATAGGCAATATTACTCTTACTGAGCCTTGTAAAAGAACGATTAAAGAAGTGATTATAAAGCTGTTTGTTCTATTTGAGGCTCTATAAGTTTACTTTGATAAGGTAGATGCTAGAGAACAAATTACAGTTTTAAATAGTGTAATATATATAAGTATGTATGTTAAAAATAAGCATTTAAAATGTAATATTTGCTACAGAATGCAATATATTTATAAATAATGTAAAGTTTTCTCTAAATAGCGGAATTTGTTGAGGTAAACTAATTTGGATCTACTGATTTTATCTATGTCAATATCCATTATATTTATTTTATTCATTTGGAAATAGAGAAAAACTGTACATGTTAACCAAAGGTTTAGATTTAAATCTTAGACTATTACTGTCTTTTTTTTTTTTTTTTTTTTTTTTTTTTTTTTTTTTTTTTTTCTGTTAGGCTATATGAAACACATAAAACTAACATATATGTTACGGGTTCTTATGTAGATATTCATTATTATACATAGTTCTTAGGCTTTACTATCCTTGCTTCCATGTAAATACTTGTTTGACAATATAAAATAGAAGATTTTGATCCCCATATTCACTCTAATTCCATTTTCTAGTGTCATAGAATTAGAAAGTTTTTCTTCTGGCCCCAGAGTCAGTAAACTTTCTATAAAGGCATAAGTCTTCTGTTGCATATTCTTCTTCTTTTTTAATTCCATCATTTCTTTATATATATATATATATATATATATATATATATATATATAAAAGAAAAAAACCAAAAACATTCTTAGCCTATAAGCAGCAGATTGTATACCCCTGTTCTTGAGAAGGTACACTCTATTGGAATTCAGTATGCATACTGTTTTGGTGGGAAGGAAGTGCTTATGTTAACTAGTGTCTTTAAGTACATTAGATTTAGATTCCTGAGGTTAGAAGAAAGCCTTGGGAGCTATGATGACAGTAATCTATCACCAGGGAGATGATCTGAAACTTTTAATTCTTCCATGTTTAAATATCTTATTTTGGTTGAACTAGCAAAACAATGCAGTATGTAAGAGACTTGAGGCTCTTTAATTATGATAGCTGAAGATTTGTAGAACTTTGGATGAGACTCATTTTGGTCATTAGTTATGATAGGATGGCATTAGGAAGTATGCTTGCCTATATAGGTCTAACCAATAGTTATGGTTGGTTCAATTATTTCGTACTTCTGGTAAATATGTACGTAGCAATGGCCATAAACTCCTAGAGAACCCTGAAAGTTAGCTTAAGTCATTAGCCAACAGCAGTTTGGTAGTTGGCAGTTTTAGAAGGTTGATTGGTATGAGGTTTATAATTGAATGACTTGAGTAGGTATCAAATGTAGGTATCAAAACCTACAAAATGATTTTGATAACCCAAAATACTATACGTAGGGAAGCTTTTTTCCTCCCCAAAGGTATAAAAGCTAATAATTTTTCTATTCTTTCTAAACCAGGGTGTCAGTGTGGAGGCAGTTGATCCAGTGTTCCAAGCCAAAATGTTGGATATGTTGAAGCAGACAGGAAGGTAAGCATTGTAAATGGTCAGTTAAAGAAATAATGGGAAATATTTGTAGAAATGTACCTCAGAGTTATAGATGGCTATCAATATCATTTCTAGAAAAAGAGATCATGTAGTTGACATAAAACTATCTGATATATAGTGCCATGCACCGCCTGTCTAGTATCTCTTCCCTTTAGAACTAAAGACATTTGCCCATCAGAGAAATGCCTCATATTAAAATTCTTGACTGTCACATAGTAAGCTTGGGCTGTAGCTTCCCTCTGTTTAGCATATGGAGTTACTGTCTAGTCACTTATAATTGAAAGAGCTTGTATGTTCCATGTATTTGAGAGTTGCAACTGAATGAGATTATGAATATTTAATTATGTTTGTAGGCATAGTTTTAAAGACAGAGAAAGTATAATCCAAATATTCTAAAGTTTTTTTCCTCAGACCAAATCTCTCAATAGTTGTCATTCTCTTGCTCAAATTCTTGTACTGTGGAAAAAACTTCTAAATTAATGTTAGCAAAAGGCTCAGCAGCTGAGCAGAATAGTGCAAATTGGTTTTTGACTGAGTTCCTAGTTCTACTGCTGGTTTAATTGATATTTAATCGTTTCACAACAGTGGATCCTGGTGTCCATTGTTAAAAATGTACTCTGTGCCTGGAAAATCCAACTCCCAGAGCTAAGGAGTTAAAGAGTAGATATTTATTTGCTGAAAGGGTAAAAACTGGCTCTGAGAAACTGTGGTAACAAGGTGAAAAACTGAAAGCCTTATCTACCACTGCTAATGTGCATCTCTTAATGATAGCACTCCTTTGTCACACATATTCATTTCCATGTTTTCTGGATAATATGGTGTACAATTTCAGGGTTTCTAATGGTGCTTTTTCACACCTGTGTGTTTTTCATCTCTTCTTAATTTATACCCTGTTAGTGTGTTGTTTCTTTTCATATCATAAATGTATTACTTGTTCCATTCTGAGCGTCTGAATGCCCTCTTTGTTTCAGGCCGGAGATGGTTGTTGGTTGGTATCACAGTCACCCTGGCTTTGGTTGTTGGCTTTCTGGTGTGGATATCAACACTCAGCAGAGCTTTGAAGCTTTGTCGGAGAGAGCTGTGGCAGTGGTTGTGGATCCCATTCAGAGTGTAAAAGGAAAGGTAGAGTGGATTCTATCTTTATTGCCATCTCCTGCCACATTCTGTTTGCAGATACAAAAAATAAAAATCCATTTTGTTCAAAACAGGATTCTTAGATACACAGAAAGCTACTGTCTACTTGAAAAACAAACAAAAAACTATACAAGTTGATAACTGTATTTTGGTATTATTAGCAATTTATTTGGAAATTTATTTCTTCTTTAATCACTTATTGTCTAATTGCCATGAATATTTATCTTTAAATGTTTTGAATTTTATAAAATTAGGAAAGTTAAACCATACGCAAAGCTGCTATAAACATTTTATTAATATTTCAATAAACATTGCTTTATCTTCATTTTCAAATGATAAATTTGAAATTAGCACAGCATTTAAAAAATCTATTTAAAGGCCATTGTCTTGCAGACATTGTGCAGGACATATTCTGGAGGTGTGTTTTCCAAATATTTTAGACAATGAAAACTTGCCCAAAGACTTGCTATCAACCATTCACGTTTTTGGAGTGAGGATGCAAATGAATGATTAAATATGCTAAATGATTCTGAAAAAAGATTAACTTGCAAAGCATATTGGGTTATAGTTGTTCTTTGTTGAGACCCCTTTTGTTCTTGTTTAGTTCTCTTTCCCTTTTTTGTTCATTCTTTCTTTCTTTTTTTTTTTTTTTATTTCTTTCTTTCTAGCCCCATATGCCATTTTCCTATTTCCTGCCTCATGACAGCAGGGAGCAGCTCTATTATCACCTTCACAGAGCTGTCTGCAAATGTGAGAGGCAATTCGATTTTGCTCAACCACAGGGAGAGTGGATTAGAAAAACTACAGAACATACAGAAATTGGCTAGGTGGTTACTGCTTTAAAATACTGCTGAGGTGTCTTGTTTGAGCATGTACTTCCATTGTAGTGTAGAATAATTGTTAAAATAAAATCACAATATATTTATGCAATCCTTTTTTTGCAGGTTTTACAAATAATTTTTAAAGCACTTAGAAATAAATACTAGCTTGTTATCTATCAGACCTGGAGTTTGATAGTAGTGCAGATTACATTTATGTCTGCTCACCAGCTCAAACAAACTAAGCATGGCTGTTAAAATATGGAGTTTTTATCTGTCATAAAGTTGAATGTTTTCTGATATCATATCATTATGATGTATAAAAATTGAGGTCATCTCTAAATCATGATCCTATTAGGTGTGATTTAGCTTTTCAGAGGCAGAAGCTATCCACAAAAACAATAATAGAAACTGATATACTAGACCACTCAGAATGGATAGCCTCTGATTCTTGCTATATGCCTGTATTTCAATTTGGTTTTTTTTTTTTTTTTTTTAACTGTTTTGTTACTCAACACATAGATAAAAGAGGTTGAAAATTCTTGATTGTTATTAGCTTTATGAATTATAGCATAATATCTCTTAAGTTTAATTCTCTGTTTGAAGGTACCTTTTTAGTAACTTGTAAATAATTCATTTAGGTAATAATTATTGTTTTACAAATATAACAATTACCTAATAAAGTCTCCTACCACAATATTTACAAGTAATAATTGAAGCTTAATTTAAAATATAATTAGAATTCTATTTTGTAGTATTAGTTCAACTTACGTTTTATGATCTCTTGACTCCTGATGGTGGCTACTTTCAGAAAGGAAAGTATAAACTTAAACACAGTGAAAGAAAGTATTCTCAAAATAGAATGTAAATAAATGAGTATTTATTTTATTCTTGGTTATACTTTTGTAGTATTTAAAATGGCATTTAGTTTCCAAACCTAGTTTAAGTCTTCTATAATATTGGAATTTTCATTATTTCTAATTAATTGTAATTTATATGAAAATGACGAATTTCAGTTAAAAATATGCATGTATCGCATGGCTGCTAACAATGTTAAATTTAGTTTTAAAAAATAATATATGTAAAATTTGTGAAATCATATATCACTGTCTACTTTTTTATGTTAGGAAGAAGTCTTTTTGAAAAAATTTAGTGTAAATACTTATCATTGCTGATGTGCATCACTTATTGTACCTAATGTCTAGATTCATACTATTATATCTCCTGAAAGAAGGATCCAGTTCTTTGTCAATGATGCAACTTCATCTTTAAGGAGTCAGATTTTGATTGTAATTTATGGCTCTTTCAGTGTCAAGTCCTCTCGTCACTATGAATCAGATTAAATGCTAGTAAATCCTTAGAGTGTTTAGTTAAATCATACTTAGGAATATTAACTAAAATAACGAAGAATAGCATAAGAGTCTCCCTCTCCCTTTCCTGCACATGATTTATCAAATCTTTCAAAATATTTAGTAAGACAGTCATTAGATCAAGAGTTAAAATGACACTTTATATATAAATGATTTTAGTTGGATCTCTGTTCACTGTCTTTACAACCTCTTGTACATTTTGTATATTTTCATTTCTATAAATTCTAATATTTCTGTCTTTGAGAGATTAGATAAACCTGGATTCTTTCTTGGTAATCTCAATTCATTCACAAGTAGTTTGATTTTCTTTTATGGTGACATGATTACATTGTTATTCAATAATTGCTGTGAGTCAGGTATTGTGAATAACCATTTCAGCTTATCTCATTTATTCTTTGTTATAATGCTAAAGATAGGCACTATTACCGTTACATAATATTAGTGGTTAAAAAAAAAATTAGGGCCAAGGAGATTGCTTTGCCAAAGTCAGACTGTCAGTTAGCAGCAAAACAGAGATACTAATCCAGGTCTGTAAAATTTCAGAGCTCAGGCTTTTTCATGGCTCTTTAATTCTTTAATATTAGACTGTTATGAATGATATAATCAGAGTGAGGAAAGGAAAATGAATATCAAAGGTCATTGCAAGGCGGTTCCTTAAGTTACTGTGGATAGGTGTCACTCTCTTCAGCATAAGTCAGGGGAAAGAGCTATACATTTTCTCTCCGTTCTCTATAGTTTTCTGTAGATATTATATATTACATACTAATTGATTTTAAAAAATCTGTTGTTCCATGAATTTTAAAAATAATTTAGACAGACTCATTTCTGTTGGCTTTTGGGACATCACTGGGAGCAAACACTGAAACCAACATAAATAATGAAGTGCACTATGTGAAAAAGAATCTGTAACCCTGTGCATATTGTACAACACTGAAAATGTTTTAAAATGATACAGGTGAAAATCAATGGTAATTGCATTCATAATTTAAATGGAGAGTAAGCTCATAGAAGTTACCAGTGAGTTCTGCTGTAATCAGTGAAATAGTTTATAAGATCTGCTGCAATATTTAGTTCATTTGTAAAATATGCATATTCACATATTTTAAACTTTAGTTCTCAAGTGGCACAGTGGGAACAGCTTGCTGAATGTTTTATTATCTTGTATACTCAGCCCACAACTAGATCCAGCAGCAAATTTAAGTTAATTCAACCTGTAATGTGACTATACTTCTTGCTTAGGGCAAAAAGAATGGTCACTTTGGGCAAAATCATAAAACTAGCATATAACTTAATTATGTTGTTTTAATATATTTATTAAAAAGCATTACTGCTTTAGAGAACTCATTTTCCTTGACAAGGTTCCGGTTAGTAAAATGCTTAGTTGTTACCAGCTAACTAACTCCTAACAGTCATTGTATCCGTTCTCTGTTTTGAAAACATAAAAAAAAAAAAGTAATGACTAAATATGTCCAAATGTGCCTTCACGCTGGTTAGGTTTTCTTGAAACATTTTTATTTAATCTGATCAAAACACTCAATAAACTTTAAAAAATGTGATATTTATCTAACTGCAGGTCAGCTTAACTGCAGGTATTTCTTAAGTATACCTGATATGTATGCTAATGATTCTAAGATGCAAAATAAATTTTTAAAAATGGTCTTGGTCTTCTTTGAGAAGATAAATCATATGCATTTAGTGTTAACAGTGAGCAAGATCTCATCCTGCCATCTGTATACTGATAACCTACATTGTGTACTGATACAATACAAAATATACTGAAATTGCCTGTTTCTGTAAGTATTAAATTGGTTGCTACAGACAGAAATAATTCAACAAATACTTAGAATTTTGTATGTGCCAGGATACAATAAAGTACTATTTGTATAGCAAACACAGGAAATGCAAATTAAAATTAGAAGAAGGGAGAAATCAGTGTAGGTTGCGCAAAGTGGATAAAGCTAGGGCTGAGCTTTGAGGGGTGGGTGGGGACATCACCCAGAAAAGAGGAGCTTGTACCACTTGGAAAGAATGTAGAAACAATGTTCCAAGTGGTACTTACTTCTTTGTTCATTGTTTTTTCACAGATACTAGAAGGTAAAATGACTGGTTTCATTGGTTTTAATTTTTTTAAACAACTAGCATTTTACAAAAGATGGAACTTTGGGGAATAAATACAAATATAGGAAAAAAGTTAGGGAATGTGGCCGGGTACCATGGCTCACGCCTGTAATCCCAACACTATGTGTGGGCCACAGTGAGTGGATTACTAGATCCCAGGAGTTTGAGAACAGCCTGGGCAACATGATGAAACTCCATCTCAAATCTTAAAAAATAATTAAAATTTTAAAAAAAGAAAGTTAGGGAATGAATGTTGTAAGAGCGTACCCTTTATTTTCAGATATCTAGAAGCTTGTATCTTTTTTTTGAGTGGGTGGGGTGGGTAGCAAATACTTTATTTTTCCAAGAAATTTTATATTAGAAAGTTTTAAGATGGTGAAGGTTTTAAAGTACTCAAATAGTAGTCTTGTTTTAAGCTTATTTTATATATCTAGGTATATATATATATATATATATACCATATATATTTTATATTTATATATATAAAGGGAATATGTATATTAGTAGGGCTGTGCTACTAATATGTATGCCTTTTGCCCTACTAATATATATATGCCCTACTAATATAATATATATATATATATAATAGTAGGGCATAGCCAGGGGATAGAGTAATAACACAGACTTAGGGATCAGGCCTGCATTAAAATCTATTTTTATCTCCTCTTTACAGTGCGACCTTGAACAAGTTAGCTAATTTTCTTGAGCTTCAGATTTTTCATCTATATAACAGGGATCTTAGTACCTGTTTCATAGTGTTATGACTGTTATGAGGTAATGTATGTAGAGATTAGAGTACACATGTCATATTAGGAGGTGTGGAATAAATGATACTCTATTCTGAAGAGTAACATAATTCATACTTAAAAGTATCAAGAACTAGAATATTAAAAAAACAGAATGTGAATGTTTCTGCAAATGTTGATAAGAACAAGTCTATAAATCTCTAATTTGATACATTTAGGATGATGATAATGACTACAAGAGAAATTAAGACTTTCCTTTTTGGCTGGCATGGTGGCTGATGCCTGTAATCCCAGCACTTTGTGAGGCTGAGGCGGGTGGATCATGAGGTCAGGAATTTGAGACCAGCCTGGCCAACATAATGAAACCTTGTCTCTACTAAAAATACAAAAAATTAGCTGGGTGTGGTGGTGTACACCTGTAATCCCAGCTACTCAGCAGGCTGAGGCGGGAGAATCTTGTGAACCAGGGAGGTGGAGGTTGCAGTGAGCCGAGGTTGTGCCATTGCACCCCAGCCTGGGTGACAGTGTAAGACTCTGTCTCAAAAAAAAAAAAAAGAAAGAAAGAAAGAAAGAAAGAAATGAAGACTTCCCTTCTTATATTTTGTATATCCTAACTAATCTAGGAATACTCTTCTGATTGGCCAACTTTTTATTCAGCACTTACATTTTCTAAGATGTTTTCCTTGGGCATGCTGATGAAAAGGAAGTGAATATATTACACTGAAACTTAGGCCTATGAGGTGATTAATGTATTGCACTTAACTGTTTTGTGTTTTATTCATCTGTCTGTGTTGTCTTCCCCACAAGACTCAGACTTCTTTGAGGTGAGATACGACTTCATGTCTTGGAATTTAGTATGTTGCAAAAATAGTTTCTTCATAAATGTTTATAAAATAAAATCAAGGAATGAATTTGCATTAGTGTTCAGCCATTACCAGTTCTATTTTTTTTAACTTTTGGCATATCCAAAAAACTGGAGTTAATTTTGTGACATTTAGTAATTTTTTATATGTTAGCAGTTATAGAGTTATTTATTAAATGACTGAAACATGAGACTGACAAGGTAAGTTAGCCAGTTTACTCATGGACATTATCCTTGATGAATTTGAACCTTGTAAAATTATAGCTGGAGTTCAAGTTTAGTATGTCATTTGTCTTCCAAAAGTAGGAAAAGATATTTAGTTTAGCTAAATAATAATCTTATATATAAGGCTATTTTTTGGTCAGTATCCCACAAGTATCAGCTAAGGCTGGGTAGTCCTAATCATAAATTGTACACGCCCATGCACACCCCTTTTCTTTGTCTAGTTTTCCAGGTGGAAAGAGAAAAATAGGAAATAGAATACATTAAAAAAATCTATTTCCATTCCTGACATAGCTTTATGAGCATACCCTTCCAAGGTATTCTTTGTTACTGTATTTTCTTTTGTTTGCTTCCTGTCTTTCACTCTTAGTATCAGTTTAAAGTTTTATAACACTCTTAGGTCTTCTGAGGACACCTGAGAAAATATTACAGGTACTAATGTGCCTATACTATTTATGATAGAATAATGTGTAATAATTTATCACATTTATTTAGTTGATATAAAAATTTGTCAGCTAGGAATGTAGAAATAATTTTACATTTAAAATTCTAACAGCATAAATCTTATATAGAGGTAACAGTTCCTGTGGAGTTCTTTTAACCTAGAGCTTTTATATTAGTAATATAATCTCTGAGCTAACTTGCTATGCTTTATTACTTGTGATGCATTTTGAATGATGTAAATGTGCTTCAAATTAGTTTGAATCCAACTGTTTCAGTAAGAATACATCATTAATTACCTGTAAGAATATTATTTATTGACTCTCATTTCTTGAATGCTTTTCTTTCTGTAGTCATCTAATTATCCCTGGTCATTGGTTCAGCAGACACTTGTTGATCACTACTTTGTGCCAAGAGTACATTGGAGTTACAGAGAATAATATGATCTACTCCCCGTCCTTAATGCCAGTTTTGTACCAGCAAGTAGAAATGTGGAAATTACGACTTCTATTAAGAGACCTTTTCAGAGCCCATATATTTCAATTTTTAAAGATCGCATTCTAGATATGACATTAGCCATTTTTAGTTGTGAGGATATTTCTGGTCCTGGGACTTAGTTTTGTCAGGTTTAATGTCTTCTTGTCATCGTAATTTCCTAAAGAGGGTAGAAATGATGGTAAATTGTCTTTGAAGTCATAGTTGATTCCTCAGTTGTTATTTTTAGGCCGCTAATAAGCTGATTAATAGATGCTTACAGCCACTTTTCACATTCCAGATAGTTTTACCATATGCAGTTTTTAATCCAAATTAAATTCAAGTCAGTACTCTATGAGTTTTTCAGGTTAGCATGTCACAAAAAGTGTTTCCTGAATTCAAAACTGAGCAGTGATAAGGAAAGGCAATATTGTTAGCAAGCTAGTGATTAGATTTTATTTATAGATAATGGATATTTTTCTTTTCTTAAGGAAAAATAAACATAAGTGGTAAAATTTTTTATAGCATAGAAACCAAAAGTGCTTTTTTTTGAGTTTTTCATTTCAGTAAATATTTATTTTGCGTTGTATTTTGTGTGTCACTCTGTTGTAGAATGGATATTCAATGACAAATGAGACACAAACCTTGCTGTTGAGTAACTGAACCTAGTAGTAGTCTTTTCTTGCTTTTGTGTCAGGATAGCTGTTATAACAAACAGCTTGATGATGAAGAGTACTGGCTTTGGCATGCTGTAGAGGTACAGATCATAGTGGTATCATTTACCGGTTGTATCATTTCATTTAATTGATTTAAATCCTCTACATTTCAGTGTTCTCATCTATAAATTGATAATATTAATACCTACACTTGGTTGTTGAGAAAATTAGGCCAGATAATTTCTATATAGTGTTTAATTTATAAGCAAAATAAAAATACACAAAAGTGATACACAGCAAAGTAATTGGCCTTTACATATTTTTTATACTAAAATGCCTTTGCCTATTGAGAGATAGTAGTCTGATGGATATAATTTGTATTTGAATGCAGTGTTACACTACAGCACATGCAATGGATATAGGTCCCTTATTCTCATCCACATGCCCTACTGCCATACTAACATGGTTAAGCCCAACTTTGTTCTCTAGGGCCCTTTATTCCTTTGCTTTACATGAAATTACCAACAGGCAAACCATTTGTTTTAGTTTGTCTACTAGAAAGGGATCTGAAGTCACTTGTTCCATTTTATGTAGGCTGAGTAGCCACTAGATAAAATTGACACTCTTAAGTTGGTATCAGACTAGTGACCCATAGCTGCTAGTCTCTTGTAGCTTATTAGTAGTCCCCTGAGGCATTCAATTTTAAGCTCACTATTTATCTGTCACTTATGAGTCTAGAAATACTAATCATGCAGGGGTATCAAGATTCTAGACATATTCAGTCATTTTTAAAAGCTAGATAATACCCTTCAGTATAACTATATACTTTCTTATTGTGATTGGGAATTTCCCTAAGGAAATACATCTTAAAGTGCCACTCTCTAATTTCCTGTTGATTCTTTTTTTATATGTCCGTTATCTCAATGCAAAATTTATAATTATAACTTGATTTTTAGGGTAACTTTTTTCTAATGTTAACACTCTTCATAATACTGGTACTCTGCTTTGTTAACTGTATCAGTTTGGGTCCTCTGTGGATCAGATGCCAAAATGAGATTAGACATGCAAGAGATGTACTGGGGGAGACACTATGATGGAGAAAGAGGAGAGTCTTTAGACAGCAGTGAAGGTTTGACCCTGCAAAAGGAGAAAGTGAAGGTAGATTGGGTAGAGAAGCCACAGAGTGCAGCTAGTGCTGAGAAAATTTCAGCCAGACTGCTGGGGGGGAGTCCTTGAGCCAAAATTAGCCTTTAGAGGATCCCTTATTTGGCAGGAATGGCTAGGTTCTAGTATCACTGCTGTGTTCAGTAGTTGGCTGGGAGCTGCCCAGGAGAAGTATGACCAGGTGTGAATGCCCAGTGGATCCAAAGATGTAAAAGCTGGAGGTTGTGAGTCAGTTGTGCTCTCCATAGCAGGTTCTGTTGAAAGATCTGAGCTGGGCAACTCCATCACTGCCACAATTAGTAACACTGAAAACTATAGTGGCAGAAACACATGTATTATTTTATTACCAAGTCTATGAGGTATCATCATTCATGAACAAATGGAGAAATTGAGGGGTTAAATAACTCGTTTGAGGCCTCTTAGCTAGCAAGTAATAGACCCAGAATTCTAACTTCGGCAAGATTCTGACTCCAGAGTGCCTCAAGCATTTAAACCTCTACACCATACTGACTACGTACATATGTTGAAAAAAATTCTGTGAAACTTTATTTTTATTATAACTTAAGTAAATTCTTTTCCCAATGTTTCATGAATCTAAAAATGTTTAACTACCTTTTACCATACTAGTTTCTAAAGATCGATTTGTTTTCATTAAAGCGTATATGTTCAAAACTTGTGGATTTACTCTTTGAATTTTGATGCATGTCTTCACTTGTCAAAAAAAGTAAATTATGCAAGTTACACCCCATCCCCCTTTTCTCCCAATATACTGAAGTTGTACTACAGATCTCTAGCTACAGTAAGCAATTCTCCGAGGATGAAGAAAGAAAATGTACATACACATAGGAATTTCTTTTCCAGAGCTAAAATTGACATTTTATAAATAATTTCCATGTTGCAAACTTGAGACTAAGAAATCACAGCAATTCAGTGATATGCATTTGGCATGAGTCAGTTTTAGTTCTTAGTGCTTTTCATTGGAAATGGCATAAAAAGTAAGATTTCTCTGAATTTTTTATGCTGTGGGCTTACAAGAGACATAAGATGTTTTTCTCTTATAGATGTCTGGCAGTGCATGGCAGCAGAAGTAACGAAATGGTCACAAACCCAGCAGTACTTCCTAGGTCACGTGCGCTCTTAATTTTTAAAGAATCTAGAAACAACCTAAGCAGTTGATAACAGGTCATTTCTAGGTGATAAAGAGTATTTGATATGGGTTGAGTGTTGCCTTTCTTTACACAACTTTTGTTTTTATAGTCATTTAGAGATTTACTTTATAAAGGGTGGTTTTGTATGTTTTAAAATATGTAACTAGTAACTGAATTGTTACTTTTTCTCTTTTTAGTGTTTGACATTGATTTTGAAGTCTGAAATTTTTTTCAAGTTTAAAAAATTATTTCAGTTCATCATATATGCAAGCTACAGTTCATCATATATGACGAACTGAATATTATATATGATATATAGGTATACATATACAATATATATAGTGAGCTGACCTGAGATTATGGAAGATTTTGATTGTTTCATTTTTAAGCTCAATAAAATAAATACATTATAAATTCTTAAAATGTTAGTTCTACTCTGTGTAAATACCCATAGTCATTGACTGTAATATAAGTGCAACTGGACCAAAGGCAACTCCTGAAAAGAAAGAGAGAAATATTACAGCTTCTGCCAGAAGTGTATATGTATTTTTCTTTAAAACACCTTTGTATTAAACTGATTTGAAGAGCTTGCTTAAAAATAGCTTCCTTCGGGTATAAAAATTGGGAATTATAGATTGGTGCTTTAGAAATTTAGTCTAGTCTTTCAGTGACCTAGCAGTTGATATGAAAACACGAATTTTAAAATAAATAGCATATTGGATGAACTGTACCCTACTCATGAAAGAAGCCAAAAAATAATGGATTAAACTGAGTTTTAAGTCATAAACCAGATTCGTCATTAAAATGAAATGATAGATCCTTGACCCTTGGGCATGCTTGGAATAAATATGGAACTCAGGATTGTTTTTAAAACTATTTTGCTTTTATAATCTAAGACAGATGTACAAAAAACATGCAGTTTTTATTTTGTATTGGCAGCTTCCAAATATTTAGTATCTATTTCCAAGAGTTGCAATTAGTAAAGCAACCATGGTACTGAAATCTGCACATCCCACAAGCTAATTATATTTGCAAGGTCAGAGTGAATACATATTTTCAGAAAAATAAAGGGTTATATAAATATGTGTCTTCTACTTGGCTGTTATATCACAGTTTGTTGATCTGGAGTATAATGTGTACAATTCACAAATTTGTCTGATAACAGAAAGTGGTGTGTGATTGTGTTTATTTTACTAACCAGTATATTCACAGCAATCACTTCCAAATATCTCTCCAGTAAAGATGTGTTAATTACAAAACAGACAAGGTCTTCTATTATATTAAAGCTACTAACAAGAAGACAGCAGGAATCACACATGTAAATAGCATCATCAACCCCTATTTTAGTCCTCTGTTTTGATCTGTGAGTTGCGCATAGACCAAAGGTGCTATTAAAGACTGAGTGTATGAAATAGGCAGCATTATATGAACAAAATTTATTCAACAAGAAAACAGACCTTTAACATGAATTTAACAAGCCTGAGAAATTATAAACTATCATATGCTGCAGATTCATGCAGTGATAATAAACAAAAAAGGAAAGTAAGAGGTTTCCCTAAGCTAGCCAAACTGCTAATGGTTTTGTTATAAGCTGTCTACTGTTGCAGTGACCTCTGAAAAGTCTCAAGGCACTTGTACCAGAAAAAATTAAATGGTCAGGCTGGTGAATAAAGATTCAATGTGGTGTGTAAGCCTTCAGCATGGAAAGGAATTTTTAAAAGTCTAGCATCATATTCCTGAAAATATTCTTCATACTTTAGCTCAGAGGGTTTTGCTATTATATATTAAGGAAGTAGTTTTTGTGAAAAGTTTTTTGATTAAATTATTATTTGAGTTTATAAGATATAAACTGAACTAATTTAATATATATATACTTCAAAATGAACTGTTTAGAAAATTCAGAGAGCTCCAAAAAATAGATTATTTCCCCTACCCACCCATACCTTCATTAATTCTTGGGGGTTCTTTATTCAGTTTGTTATATCTAAGATTTCTGTTTTTAACCATAGAGTGACGATTTTGCTGTCATTCTATTGCATCATGCTGTAAATACACAAACATGGAGAAACGCTTTCAACTTATACACATCATTGAGTGCTCACTAGGGCTTATTTTTTTTAATCTTACTGTGGCATAATTAACACCTTCTTCACCCATTGCTCATTAGTGCACTGGACATTAATGAGTCTATTTTGATAGGTTGCTCTAAAGGAGAAATCCACTGATTTTCACAGTGTAAAAAGCAATTATAAAATTATACAAAAATTAAAATGTAGACTGTATCGCCATGTTTACATTTTATTGCATACTAAATCTAATTTTGGTCTGCAGGTTGTTGAACATGTTAGTTTCCTTAAGACAGTTACTATAGTGATGGCAGCAAATTCCTTTAATCTTAGTGTAAATAGTCATTTTCTATAGGCTATCACTGGTACTCAGGAATTGTCAATGAAAGCATGTCATTTTATTAAGTTCTTGAATTTTCCTCTTAATTTAAGAAAACTTAAAAATTTTCAGATCATGATATCTACTTAACTGGTATTTTCATTTCCTTTTAATGAAATTTCACACCTGTTTATAATATTTCAGATAAATAATACAGACTTCTACAAGTAAAATAGCTATCTGCCGTTTTAGTTTGAAAGCATTCAGTATAAACAAGTATATAGGAATTTCGTTGTGATACATAATGAAATTTTCATAGTTTTGTAGCAACTTTTTCTCCCCCTCACAAATGATTTTACTGAAATCTTGAAGTGGACCAAAATGATGCTTTGCTCTTAAATATTTACCATTAATAGTTATGGTGGCAATTCTTAATTTTGTATTTAAGTTATATGCCTATCTTTGAAAATCGTCACCTTCTTCCTCCTTTGCCAACATTTTAACTTTCTCTTATTTTATGTTCTTTAGTACAAGTGTGAGAACATTTTACTTCTATATTTTTTAACAATTGTTTGAAGTTATTTGTGATAACATCTGATTAAATTATGTCTGTTATTAGTACTTGTTTTTATTATTGCTTTTTGAAAAAAGAGAATATGTTTACAAAAATTTTAAGTATAAGCAATGTAGGCCATATATATTTATAAGTAAGTGTGAAAGTTAAGTATGGATTAAGGTTATTGTATAAAAAGAAAAAAGTTTTCACAAACTGTTAAATCATGCATGTTCTGGGGATGCTTCACTTTATTTTGAGACAAGAGGAATGAATCTTTGGGAAAATGTTAACTGTTTGAAATAAAAGCAAAATTCAGAGTTGATATTGTAGGCCGAATGAGTAGACAGAAGCTTAGATTGATTCACTTGTCACAATGTTTTAGTCTAGGTTTGTAATTTTTGTTACTGTCTTTGGATCCATCATAGCACACTTTTACAAATGGTGATTTTTCTTTCTTTTCTTTAAATCTTGTTCTTTAGTGAACAGCATGCAGTAATACTTATTACAAACAGAATTTTCAGACTTGATTAGATTTAGTTGGCTTAACTATTTTTAATCTCTTAGTATCCTCAAATAATAATTGTACAAATAAGAACAAATGTAGTTGACAAAGCTTTTAAAACATTGATAAATATTAATTATTCAGCACTTTTAAAGGCAAAATGTAGAAATACTCTATTACTTACTATATTATCTTGCTTTAAGATTGTTTTATGTGATAAATCTATTGAGTTAAATTCCCTTAAAGCAGAAATCTGTCTTAAAGTCACATGACTTTACATAAAACCTTACAATGTTGAAAAGCTTTAGCAAGTATGTGATTCTTGATAATCTCTTTATCTGTAAGAGCTAACAGATGTTATTGTATCATAGAAGAATTTGAAGTATTTCTGTACACACAAAAAGAAGATACCTTTTGTAATTTCTTTACTATGAATTAGGACCATATCATTCCATACCATGTTCTTGGCTTAAAGCATGGATGACCTTGGTTTTCTTATTGTGCCTTCTATGCTTGACAGTGGCTTGGACATTTAAGGCCGTCAGACAAGGTATAAAGTCGTTCATAGTCACAAGAAGTAAAAGGTATCTGACTAGAAGAGAATACGTGGGCAAGTGCCTTGCTGGCCGTAATTTTGTTGTCATTTCAAGTACTGTGGTGGTGTAATTGATGTGACAGGGCTGGGCTTTAGATGTGGTCCCTTAACTTGTGCTCACTTTCAGTTTTAGTTTCTCTGTCATTCATTTTGATTAGGTAAAATTCTGGTGACAAACATATGCACACCAGTGAAGGCTGTTTGGTGTAAGTTTAGTAATGACATATTTCAATAATAAAGATGCAAAGTTAATTTTTGTCTTTACTGCTTCATGAAAATTGCAATAATTGGTGTCAACTTATATTACAAGATAGAGGGTGGTGTGCTGATGGCACAGTCAGCAGGAGGTTCTTTTTTATTAATATTATAATTAAATGATTTTCTGGAAATAGTCCAGAAACAGATGCAAGTTGATCATGCCTTGTCCACTGTTGCTTGGCATTATCACTTGCTTTTAAAAAAGAATTGATTTGACACCTTGTTTTTACAGGTTGTTATTGATGCCTTCAGATTGATCAATGCTAATATGATGGTCTTAGGACATGAACCAAGACAAACAACTTCAAATCTGGGTCACTTAAACAAGCCATCTATCCAGGTATTGCCTATATTTGATAATGTGTTAAAACTCTGTTTTGTATTTTAAAAGCCTCTTACAGTCTTTTTAAGTTCTAATTCTTAGCATTTTAATGTGCTTACAATTAATTTTTCTTTTGTTTCAAAAAAGAATTGTGGAAATATTGCAGAAGTTAGATTTGCTCATATTTGAGTCAATTTTTAATGGGGGTCTTTAAGTTTTCCTATCATATTTGAGGACACCCTTTTTGGGAACATAGTAGATCCTTTATCTTAAAAGCCTTCTGGCTTTGCGTGGTTATTATAGAAAAGGACCAATAGGAGTTTCAGGTGAAGGGCACAAATACTATTATTGCTTGATTAGTAGATATTTTTCGTAGCAGAAAACAATGGAGAAGTTGCTATATATTTTAAGATATCCCTGGGTATAATTCTTAAATATACTTAAAATTGTCTTTTTTAAAAAACCCACCTTTAAAATAAATTCTATAAAAGACATCCATATGTTACTTGTGATGAGAGTTTATATCTTGTTTTTTTATTGTGATATTAATTACCATTATTGCAGTTATTGGTATTCAGACACTTAATAGCCTCTTGAGTGATTAATGTTTTCTTTGTATCATTCACATGCCACAGTGTTTTTATACAGATCTTTATTGTCTGCAAAAATTATTTTAAATGTGTTTTTAAATACACCACAGTCTGTGTCTATCTAGTTAATTACTTCTCTAAAGACTAATTAAAAGGACAGACATAACCATTGTTGGTTAAATAGAATACATAAAACAAAGACATTATAGTAGCTATTGCTGCTCCCCTTCTGAAACCTTGCTCTGTTCTGAGGTTGTCTTTGGGGAGTTGTGGCTTTGATGGTTAACCATGGTTAAGCCTTGGTTACACTTTGATAACTTTATACTTTTAAATGCTTAATTTTGTGGCAGTCACTCATCTGAAATCTTCATCAGAGTGAAGTGTTTTGTTTTAAAGAATTGAGGTGTGTTGATTTGAAAAAAAAATTTACAAGTCAAGTAAAACTGTAAAGTATAATGAGTATGAAATAAGCTACCAGTGATTTTGATTGGGTACAGACAAGCCTGTACTTGCATGTTCCAAGAGAATATATTATTGGACCTGTTTAGCCTGTGATAATGACCTTTCTTATAAACTCCCGTAGCATCATACTGCTTCATTATTTTTTGCAAAAGGTTAAGTAGCATCTCACAAGCCAAGATCATTGTGATTACTACATGGTATGTTTCTGCCAGAAGTTTTTACTAATTGCAAGTCACCCACCACCTGTTGCAAATTTCTTTTTTAAAATTAAAGTACTGCTTTTTAACCTTAAAAATCGACTGTAATCAATATTAAAAACCTGTTTTTTTCTATACCAGTCTAGTTTGTATTTTTTAATCCTACCTTATAGTCTGTAATTTATGGTCTACCTTATAAAGCAGATTCTAAACCTGTGTTAAACAACCTGTGTATATAACAACTACGGCATCATTAGTTTTCCTTTCATTTTAGTTTGTGTTGCCTTCCAGTTAGAATCTGTAAATATATTTATTTCACAGTTTATATAGCGCCCATCAGAATGACATCTATCTGGATGTTCTACAGTTTTAAGACAATTTCAATACTAAAACACACAAATGAGACCAATCCAACAAGTAACAGAACAAACCCATTACCTTAATACACTTTCTTATTTTTCTAAGACAAGCTAGAAAGCAACCCAGGAGAGCCTGAAGGGAATGGTAATATCTGGAATGGAATTTTACTTAATGTTAACAGAATCTTTAACTCTGGGATCAGAAGCCTTTTAGAAATGCCATGCATTTTATTTTGAAGGGGAGGTTAGCTGGTCTTAAGATGGGCCTTGCTCCTAAATATCTTTCAAGTGGTAGGGATAAAAGTCTGGTAACAGTCATCAGCATACATACTGGTGGTCACTAATGCTTTTCTAATAGATTTTTTATTTTTCCTATTATACTTAAAGTAGTAGGGAATAATTAATTATTTACTTTAGACTGCTATTTAATAATTTTGGGAAAGTTCAAATATGTTAAGTAAGAAAAATTATAAAATAGAATATGTCAGTTCTCCATTCTGCAAGCATATATTTTATAGATGGTGCCTGTATATTTATACCAGGATATTTTCATTGGTTACCTTTGGATGGTAGAATTATGGAATTTTTTTGTTTTTCCTTGCCCATGTTTTTAAAACTGTTTACAGTGAAACATATATTGCTTTTAGAAAATGTTATTTTTAAAGTACTAATGACAATGTTGAAATAAGCTAAGAGAAAAAGGTTATTTTCACTTTCATGTTTTATATAATAGAAACCCCTAACAATCCTGATAGGAGAAAGTATAATGCCTATACTATAGGCTTTTATATTAATATATGGTAATTTATATTATTTTGCATTTGAAACATTTGGCTATTACTGTCAAATCTTTAGAATTTAGAGTTAAGCATTTATTTTAGTAACTAAACTTTTAAAACTATTCCATTAAAAACTGTTCAGTGACATTTTGGATTCTTAAGTATCACAGTAAATTTGAAGATTGGCAGTTATCCTCATGGAAATTTAGTAAATATTGATGCATAGATGCATGTGCTAGGGCTGTGAACCTCTCAGTATAGTCTTCAGTACTGTTGCATTGTTTAATAGAGTTAAGCTATTTGGAAAACATTGTTTTCAGTAATTATTGAACATATAAATTGTAAAACAATTGCACTAGAAAGGAGCCATTGTAGTCATTTTCTACATGAGGAACCTAAGACCCATAAAGTTGAGTTGCCTAGGTTATCCAGTGAAGTAATGTAGGAACTAGTACTCATGACCAGATCGCTTCATTATTTTATATTATTATTGGAAATCTAATTAATTTTGCCATAGATAGTATATATATATACATTTTTAAAAAATGTTTAAGCACAAAGTCATTTAGCAAAAACTCTCCCTTCCTCTTTTGCCTTGTGCAACTCAGTTCTCCGCTATGGAGGGAACCACAAAACATTTTGTTTCTTTTCAGTTATTCTATTTATACATAGAAAGCTTCATTTTAGGGTGTGATTTAAAGGATATCAGATGCCACTGTATTGTTTTCAGTTTATCAATATAAAATAAGGCAAACAAATTTGTCTTTAGATCTAAGCATACTTTTTCAAGGAACATGAAACTTTGAAACTTTAAAAACTTATCAGGAACCTATGAATAGCTTATGTATAATTCATAAGTTGTGTGTTTTATAATGCACCTGCTTTTCCACAGCAGTGAGTGTATAGAGGTAAAAATCATAAGCTTTTATGAGCTTTTATCAGTTGGCCATGTGTAGTTCTACATGAACCCAAAAAGTACATGGCTGGTTGACTTATGATTTGGGATGAAGGCACTGGGGGCATACAGCAGGTAAATGAAATTGAAAGATTACTTGAGGATGCCATTTGATTTAAACTTACCTTTGTTTTATTATGGTTATACCTGCTGGTCTTTAATGCTGTCTGTGTTAGTTGTACTACTTTTATCTAAATAATATAATTAAAAATCAAGTAGATAGTGCCTTCAGATACCAGTTGTATATTTCATTAGTACAGTTAATCTAAAAAATGTAGGGCCTAGTATCTGTGGGCCCATTAGCTGGCTTCTGTATGTATTGGCTACAGCAGTTACTAGCTTTATGATCACCGTATAGAGTTGTGCAGTTAGTGAGTGCATTGCAGAAATGTGCTTGGTTGAGGGAGCTTCCAACTCAAGCTCCACTCTCTACAGCCAGACTATGTCTGCTTAGAAGACTGAGCACCTTTTTTTAATTCTCTACCAGGATGATTCACCTCCTAATGTGCATAAATATGAGCATAGATTAAAGGAAGCCCTGATCACTTCAGCTTTTTGATCTGTACAATATAGCATTTTTATGCACTGAAATTTGATTCATTGCTCCTGGTGATTATTGAAATGAATAAGGATTTAATATATACTCTTGGTACTTTACAATCAGTCACCGCTTTCTATGGAATTTCATAGCTCACTTTTATAACAGACATTGGTAAAGTAAGAATCTGTTAAAGTACTTACCTAAAATATTTCAATACTCAGTGGAGTGATTTTTGCTAGTGAAGCTTAAAAATTAACATAATGCTTTGTTTTCATCCTGATCCTTAAAGTACGTATACTTAATCCAAGAATTTCCTGACATGTATTGTAGCATAGTATGTTAGAAAGAACATAGGCTATGGAATCAGAATGACCTAGGTTCAGATCCCCATCTCAGCCTTATACTAGCTGTAAACTTGGACAAATTAATATTTGTGTCGTATTTTCTTTCTTTTTTTTGTCTTTTTTGTAGAGATGGGGTCTTGCTATGTTGTCCAGGCTGGTCTTGAACTCTTGGGCTTAAGTGATCCTCCTGCCTCAGCCTCCCAGAGTGCTGGGATTACAGGCTTGAGCCACTGGGCCTAGCCCTGCATTTTATTTTCATCTGTCAAAATACAAATTGAATTGGCCTACCTCACAGTATTGTGAAGATTAGAAGATGTAATGTGTAAAGCAGATACTAGGTGCTCATTAAATGTTCTCTTTAATGACCCCTTCTTCCGCTTTGTCTTTAGATTCCTGAGAGTTAACCCTAAAGATCTTTTTGTTTTTATACTTATTAAAAATATCCCTAAGATGTATTTCTGTACTTTCATGTTTTTCTAGGCTGCCAGAGGGTCCTTTAGGTCCACCAGAGTACTGCTGAACTTCATTTGAACACCTGATATTGTTATTAGAGTTAGATATGGGGGCAGTTGTGAATTGATTTCAGGATATCCAGGATTGTTGTTTCTTAATAAAGCTATGCCATTAGCTTAAGATTTTATTATGATTGGCCTATTCATCTCAAAGATAGAGTAAGGTGAAAAAAATTCTGGTTAGTGAGATTGCATGACACTGGATAAGAGCATGAGCTAGACAGACCCAGTAAAGACCAAAATCCACATTGTTTTGGAGACATTCATAACATAATTATTTGAATCAAGCAAAACTGAATTAAGAAAAGGGGAACTCCAGATTAATGTGGCTAAAGAAACAGTTGTGTTATTATGACCTTTTAGGATTTTCATTTGAAATACCAATGAGCCCCCTAGATATCATAAAATTAGATTTAATAAATTATGGATGATATATAAACTTAGCTTATGATAAGATCAAACCTTATCTCTGACTGACCAAGGCTACTGAAATTTGTGCTCCTCCATATCATGCTTTGAAGAATGTATAACCCATTTCTTTGAACCTTAGTTTAAAATCTGTAGCTGAGAAAAATACTTTCATTTCATCTGGATTTACTTAAATTAAAATGCCTTTAATAGAGGATGGTAAAGGTATTGTGTACAGAATATGTCAGTAGTTTCAAACATTTTTATTTTCTTTGATGAAAAATATTAATTTGTCCTTTTTAAAATCATTTATCTATGTAGGCATTAATTCATGGACTAAACAGACATTATTACTCCATTACTATTAACTATCGGAAAAATGAACTGGAACAGAAGGTAAGTTTAAATTTTTATTTTATATGAGGAAAAAATATTTTTCAAACCATTTAAACTATTACCTGGTTTGTGATTTAAATTAGAATTTTTGACCTCTTTCAATGTTTCCAAATACTGTTCCACTATTGATGAATTGCAGCATATTTTACCTTATTGGTAGGTGCTGAAGTGGGAGAGGAAGTAGGAAATAAATCAAACATTCCACTTTGGTTTTATGAAAATCATAAAAATACTTCTTTTAGTTCTGTGATTTTTCTGATTGATGTATCTTCTCCAATAAAAAGGCCTTTGTCATTAAATTAGTAAATATATTGCTCTGTGAATTTGAGAGGAATAACTTAAATTGCAGTTGTGTAGTGCTGTTTGTTTGTTTGAAGAGATAGGGTCTTGCTCTGTCTCCCGGACTAGAGTGCAATGGTGTGATCATGGTGCACTGCAGCCTCAAACTTTTAGGCTCAGGGGATCCTCACTCTTCAGCCTGTGGAGTAGCTGGGACTATAGGCATGCACCACCACACCTGGCTATTTTTTGGGTGGTGGGTGGGAGGTAGAAACAGAGACTTGTTTTCTTGCTTAGGTTGGTCGTGAACTCCTGTGCTCAAGTGATCCTCTCATTTCAGCCTCCTAAATCGCTGGGATTATTAGCATGAGCCAACCATTTCACCCAGCCTAGTGGTTTTAGAAAACATACCATGTTTACCCTAAGAAAACTAAACGTGAGTCAAAGGGAAGCACTTATGGGATTTTCCGATAATTTGAACTAGATCCTACCGTCTTTTATACCAGTTTTCAAGTTTGATTACTTTTTAACATTACCTAACATTTTGATGAATTAGCATTCTCGTTTGTTTCTACTATTTTAGGATTATTTCCAGTACAGTTTTTCTCTCAACTAATGCCAAGTATTTAACTTTGCCTGTTGTTTTTTGATATTTCAATCTGACCCACTTTCTCCCTCTTTACTACTACAATTAGTCATCCACCTAATTAGTTTCTTGTATTTCTCTCTGGGAAACAGTTAAAAGCATTTTTTTTTCAAAGAACACTGAGTTTACTATTGATTGATATCCAGTTACGTTTCAGTTATTGAGTCCACTCTTAAGTCTGAAAGTGATAAGTAATCAGTAGCAAATAAGATCATTCTATCTAGCCAAAACTGTTTCTCACCAAGGTGCATTAGAAGGAGATCCTGGTGCATGGCAACTGGCGGATGGAGTGAGGCGGGCTCTCCACATGTACCCCCTCTTTCAACTAATCTATACACTTGGAAGGAGGATGTGCAATATAAGATTTTTTTTTGAAGTAAGAATTCTAATTTTTTTTCTTAAGTTTGATAAACTGTGTTTTAAAAGGTCAGATCCACTCATAAACTCATCTGAAGGGCCCAGTGCTTCAGCATGTGATAAGTGAGGGGGTGGGGGACCATTTACCCCTTGGCCTGAGGGGATCCTATAAATCTCTCTTCCAATTGCCTGCCTGTGTCCCACAGTTTACTTCTGCTGTGATAGATTTAGTTGACTGCTCTAAGTATATTTTTAACGCTTATTTTTAATTTTACATGGAATGAGTACAGACTATGAAAAATGGCACCACTCAGGTACAAACAGAAAATTCATTCAGAATATAAATGTATTATCAGACTGATATTGGACACCCATCTATTTGGAAATGTCTGGCTAATTACATCAATTTTTTTCTTTCTCTTTTTTTGGGGAGTATCTCATAAACTTAGCCATTTTCCTTGGCATAAAAAGCAAATATATAAGCACTTACATAAATTAATTAATGTTATGTTTATGTTCTTAATAGCTCAGTTTAGCTGTTAAACTGCCTTCTTGATAACAAAAGCTCTGCCTTTACTCTTACCCGGACAACTTGTATACTTAACCCCAGGCCTTACCTGAGAGTCCCAAGGGTATCCTTGTCCAGGTATGGTAGGAATATCCTGCTGCTCCTTGGGAACTGTCTTTGTTTGCTTTTGAAATGGTAGGAAAATGCAGTTCTCAACACTTAATTATAGATAGCTGTATAGCATAGGTAGTTGTAGCAGCACCCACATTTCCCAAAGATGTATTTTCTAGAACAGTATCAGTGGAGAAGCTAGGAAGCAATCAAAGAAACTGAAATCATCTGTGGAGGGTTTTCCTAATTTTTCTTGGCATAGTGTTCTTGCCCCTGGAGCCATAGTAAGGAAATGGGAGAAGAATTAGTGACCTTGGAGCCAAAGGGAGGGAATGGAGGAATTTTGTATCTTGAAAAGCCTTATAGGTGATTTTGACAGGCGGCTTATTTTCCACTATAACATAAAATTTGTACCACAAATAGCTGTAAATTTCTAAGCAAGTAGGGTCATTTTTCTTTTCTTCCTTTTTTTTTGGGGGGGGAGACGGAGTCTTGCTCTGTCACCCAGGCTGGAGTGCAGTGGCGTGATCTCGGCTCACTGCAACCTCTGCCTCCTGGTTTCAAGCAATTCTTCTGCCTCAGCCTCCTGAGTAGCTGGGACTACAGGTGTGTGTCACCATGCCCAGCTAATTTTTGTATTTTTAGTAGAGATGGGGTTTCACCATGTTGGCCAGGATGGTCTTGATCCCTTGACCATGGTCTTGATCTGCCTGCCTCAGCCTCCCAAAGTGTTGGGAATATAGGCATGAGCCACCTTGCCCAGCAAATAGGGTCATTTTTCTAAACTAAACCAGCATATACTTCCAAGTACTTGTCAGATTCTCATGGCTCAGGGATCTCATTTAAAGTATAATGGTTCTATTGACAAAATAACAGTCATTTTGTAGCCATCATTTTTTTTTTTAACTTTTTGCAATTTTGTGACTCATTCAAAGGGAAAAACTTCTTCCTTAATCATAGTCCTTAATTGAACAAAATTTCTAGGGTAGGACTTTAAGAAAAACTGTCTTAAAATATAAACTTGAAACCTTAGGGAACATCTAAGAATACTTAGAATTGTAAGTCCAATTTGAGAAACATTGAACTAAGGTGCTTTAGTTTCATGATCACTAATATAGGGTCCAACCCTAATTTGCTGATGTGATTGCACACTAGATAATTTTTCTTGTTTTTGGAGTCTCACTCTGTCACCCAGGCTGGAGTGTAGTGGCACAATCTCACCGCAACCCCTGTCTCCCAGGTCCAAGTGATTCTTCTGCCTCAGCCTCCCAAATAGCTGAGATTATAGGCGTGTGCCACCATGCCCAGCTGATTTCTGTGTTTTTAGTAGAGATGGGCTTTCACCATGTTGACCAAGCTGGTCTCGAATTCCTGACCTCAAGTGATTCTCCTGCCTCGACCTCCCAAACTGCTGGGATTATCGGCATGAGCCTGCCTGGCCTAGATAAATATTTTTTTCTCAGCTTCATGGCTTTTCATTCTAACAATAAAGAAGTTTTAAGTTTTTAATTATGGATGGAATATCAGAATTTGAAGGAAACTTTGAGATTACCTAATACAAACCCCGTACTTCACAGATCTTTAAACTGAGGCTCAGAAAAATTGACACAAGTGCATTTAGTACATGGGGCATTTATCTCCTTATCTTGGCATTTGCAATCGAGGCTATATGTACTTTGTATAAAATTAATATGGGTTTCATTCATTCATTCATCAGATATTTATTGAGTGTGTGCTATTATTAGATATTGTTCTAGAATCTAGATCTTGGTGATCTTGAAATGAATAGGGCAAAGTCCCTGCCTTTTTAATTTCCCTTTAGTGGGAGAGAAATGCAATAAACAAGTAAACAAAAATTTCAGGTCTTTATAATATAAGTGTTATACGAGTAATACAGCAGGTTAAGGGAAGAAAGATTTTTGTTTAAGGTAATGTGGTTTGACTATTTTAGGTGGTGGTGTTAGGGAAGGCATCTATCTGTAAGGAAGAGAGGAAGGTAAGTTATGCAAAGATGAGAATAGCCTTCTAGGTAGAAGAACAGCAAATGCAAAGCCCTTGGTGTTTGAGTACTCCTTTAGTTATATTAATATAAATATAGGCGCATTGTAGTTGGAGTTTATTTGAATTAATAAAGTTAAATTTAAACTCATTAAGTCAGAATGGTTTTTGTTTTTAAATTTTTTTCCTCTAGACAATGAAGGGGACGTCCTCAAAGCAGAAAAAGAATTAATTTTTCTTTATTTTTTAGATGTTGCTAAATTTGCATAAGAAGAGTTGGATGGAAGGTTTGACACTTCAGGACTACAGTGAACATTGTAAACATAATGAATCAGTGGTAAAAGAGATGTTGGAATTAGCCAAGAATTACAATAAGGTAAAAGTTACTTCTGCCATTTGTTCTTTATAATCTTGGGAATACATATAATTATATACCAAGCATTGTGTACATAATTAAAAAATAGGGACACCTTGGCTGGGCGCGGTGGCTCACGCCTATAATCCCAGTACTTTGGGAGGCTGAGACGGGTGGATCAAGGGGTCAAGAGATTGAGACCATCCTGGTCAACATGGTGAAACTCTGTCTCTACTAAAAATACAAAAATTAGCTGGGCATGGTGGCGCATGCCTGTAGTCTCAGCAACTCGGGAGGCTGAGGCAGGAGAATTGCTTGAACCCAGGAGATGGAGGTTGCGGTGAGCTGAGATCGTGCCATTACACTCCAGCCTGGGTAACAAGAGCGAAACTCTGTCTCAAAAAAAAAACATAGAGACACCTGTTTTGTAAATAAGATAGTAAATATTTGCTTTGCAGTTCATCTGGTCTGCAACTACTCACCCTTGCCTTTGTTGGGCAAAGGCAACCATATATAATATGTAAAGGAATGAATGTGTTTGCCTTGGATTAAAACAAGCAGCTAGCCAGATTTGTCCCACGGGCTATAGTTTGCCAACTCCTGTGTAGACCATGCAATACGGTTGTACATTTGAAATCTTCATTATTTAGGGTGTTTTTTTCTTGAAAGGGACAGGGGGTAAGGAGATATAGATAACAATTATCAGCACTTGCTGCTTGCTGTGTATAATTTATTTTATGAATGTTTCTATTTTTCATTAAATAATTATTTATTGAAAACCTAATGTGCCAGGCATATCACACATGTATACATATAGATTGCAACTCATTAATGTGTTGAAAACCTACAATTTGAAAAAACACATTTACACATTATGCAGTATTATATTAACAAATATTTATTGAACATCTCTTGTACGAGTTATAGTAGAAAACAGATCCTTGCTTTATGTATAGGAAAACAGGAACAGTTAGATAACCTTATAAATAACCAGGGCATTAGTTAAAAATCAATCTATACCATAATACTTTCATATTCAGATTATGCACAGACCAGCTACATCATTATCACCTAGGATCTTGTTAGAAATGCAGACTTTCAGACCTACTGATTCAAAGTCTACACTTTAACAAGATCTCCAGGAGATCTGAATACTCTTGAAGTTAGACATTAGAGAAACACTACCATAGAGACCATAGGAAGCCCTGTAGGAGTTCAGAGGCTCCAACTTTCAAGCTGGTCAAGACCCAGGTTGCTGTCTTACAGGAAAACAACATTCGAACTAGGCCTTAAAGCATCAGTAAGATTTGAACATAAAAAGAAATGTTACCCTAGGCAAAAAAAAACCATCACAGGCAAGGGCTAGGAGATAGAAAAGGCACAGAACAGATTCCGAAGTCCTACATCCAAAGGAAATGAAATCAGTATGTCGAAGAGATGTATGTATTCCCATGTTCATTGGAGCATTATTCATAGCATCCAAGATATGGAATCAACCTAAGTGTCAACAGACAAACACAATGTGGTGTATAGATATATATACGATGGAATACTAGTCAGCCATTAAAAAAAGGAAATTCTGTCATTTATGACAACATGGATGAACTTGGAGGACATTATGTTAAGTGAAATAAGCCAGGCATTAAAAAGCAAGTACCACATCATCTCACTTATATGGAATCTAAACAAGTTGAACTCATAGAAGTAGGGAGTAGAATTGTGGTTACCAGGGATGTGAGGTTTGGGTGGAGCTGGGTGGGTTGGGAGGTGTTGGGGAGAAAAAAACGACACAGGACATGTTTAGGAAACAATATGCTTAGCTAGCATGCATAGTACATGAGGGTGAATAGTGGGGAATTAAGTTTTTGAAATCAAATAATAGCACTTGAGATATCAGGATAAGAGGTTTTTTTTTTTCTTTTTTTTTTTGAGATGGAATCTCACTCTGTCACCCAGACTGGAGTGCAGTGGTGGTGTGATCTCAGCTCACTGCATCATCTGTCTCCTGGGTTCAAGAGATTTTGCTGCCTCAGCCTCCTGAGTAGGTGGGATTACAGGCGCCTGCTGCAATGCCCAGCTGATTTTTATATCTTTTAGTAGACATGGGGTTTCACCATGTTGGCCGTGGCTGGTCTCAAACTCCTGCCCTCAGGTGATCCACCCGCCTTGGCCTCCCAAAGTGCTGAGATTACAGGAGTGAGCCACCATGACTGGCCTAAGGTTATTTTTGATCAGAGGCACGATATGTCTAGAACCTGACTTAAGAAACAGAATTTCACTACAGTATAGAAGAAGGAATGCTGTAAGAGAAGATTTGAAATGGAGATTGTGTTTAAGAGGAGCTTGCTACTACCCAAACAAAAATTACAAAGAATCTGTATTATCATGTTAGCAGTTGAAATGGGGTATCAGTAGGCAAATAAATAAAGCATGGCACTGGTTGGATAGATGAATTGAAAGAAGGAGGAGGAATCAAAGAGGAATTCTAAGTTTCCTGCCTGGGTGACTAGTAGTATGGTGGTACCATTAGCATTTTCAATGTAGGTGTAAGTAGAAGGATTATTGAGGAAGGAGGTAAAGAGTTTATTTTAAAAGATACAATTAGAAATGTGGGACTAGGAATTAATGGTAAGGGCTAGAGCTCAAGATTTTAGGATCATAGTTAAGATTGTTGTTGGTTAGTATACCAAAACTTAGTATTTCTGTTTTAAAAAAAAAATACATCTTAAATAACTTTTATCCAAGAGACAATGTATAAAATATACCACGTGTAGCAACAAGTCTTTTGAGAGAACTAAGCTTTAAAATAAAGTTGATGGGCCCATACAAATGAAGTCCCAGCCGGATTAGGTTTGGCTTTGAAAACTATGCCCTGATTAGAGTGTTTCAACTGGAAATCCTCGTTAGTGCTAGATTGTAGGGAAAATATTTCTTATCTTTCTAGTATATGTTTTCATGATGTGGATATTAGATAAAGAGAAATCCCTTACCATATTTTAAATAGTTAACCTTTTATAAGTACAAAAGTTATGACTGAAGTTATTATTCAGCAGACTGTAGGAATGGTTTTCATTTCTCTGTAACATTACACGTTTAAGTAAATTTGTATTGGTATCACTGCCAGGAAATAACCTATTTATGGTTACTGCTGCCCATCTACAGAAGTTTTTCCTATTTTACAGTTTTAAAAAATCTCTGTAGTACTCAAAAACTTGTAAGGTTTGGTTATAAAATGAAAACAATGTGTAAGCTGTGATATGAAAGAGTCCAAATTTGGGAATGTAATTCCCTCTGTGATTGAAAGAAATACGGTGGGTTTTTTTAGTAACACTTAAAATATAAAAAGAAAGGCCCATGCTACCAATTCTTCATAGTATTCTTTTTAATTGGTTGGTGTTTTAAGCTAAGGTAATTACTGTTGGATGCCAGTTAGGTCCTAAAGTAAAAGAAGGTTAGAAAATAATTAAATTCTTATGTCCCAAGTTTTCAGTTTCAAGTCTGAATTTCACAGAAATTCTGCTTGATTATTATTAGTCATTTGTTTTTTTCTAATTACTGAACCATAACACCCACAGTTCTGTTATTCCAAGTCTCCTAATTTATTCATGCCAAGATGCATCTGCTTTTTTTAAAAAAA
>NW_016107325.1:5751960-5773556 GCF_001604975.1 Cebus imitator
TTTTTTTTTTTTTTTTTTTAAGCATGTAGCTCTATATATTCTGAGATGTGACAGTTTACTGTTCGTGTAGAAATACTGACCTACTTAGTAACCTGAAAGAAAGTTTGAATATTTATTTTATATAATTACATATGAAATATGTAAATATACAATTATTTTTGGTTTACTACAGTAGCTATACTAAATGGAGAAATCTCATTTTTTTGGTAGTACTATTATGATAAAAACAAAAGACATAAATATTGGGGAAAACATGTAAGATTATTATTATTTGCATATGGTAGAATATGTTTGCAATCAAACATAGAAATCTAAGAGAATAAACTTAGAAAACTCGTAGAATTGTTTTAATGAAGAATTCTGTAGGTGGTAAACACAGTTACATAAACTGAAAACAGTTGAAAAATATAATAGGCAAATCAGTTCACAGTAGCATCTAGAATTATAAAATATGCAGGAATTAGCCATCACAAGAAATATAAATGTATAAGTGTATATTACTTACGGAAGAAAACGAAAACATTTGTAATCAATTAGGACATACCATGTTTCCAAATGGGAAGACTAAATATTTAAAAGCTGCTGTGAGCCTTCCCAAACATTACTATAATTCTAGTAAGAATATTAATATGGGGGCTGAGCGCAGTGAATCATGCCTGTAATCCTAGCACTTTGGGAGGCTGGGGCAGGCAGATCACAAGGTCAAGAGATTGAGACCATCCTGGCCAATATGGTGAAATCCCATCTCTACTAAAAATAGAAAAATTAGCTGGGTGTGGTGGTGCGCGTCCGTAGTCCCAGCTACTTGGGAGGCTGAGGCAGGAGAATTGCTTGAACCTAGGGAGGTGGAGGTTGCAGTGAGCCAAGATTGCGCCACTGCACTCCTGCCTGGCAACAGAGTGAGATTCTGTCTCAAAAAAAAAAGAAAGAAAATTAATGTGAGCTTTGAAAAATTTGATAATGTGACATTAAAGTTTATCTTCATAAAGTAACAACTAACATTTATTGTTTGTTATAAGTCAAAATGTGAGAAAATTTTGTACCTATCACACAGTAAGCTAGTACCCCAAAATACATAATATTCAAAGAATTCCTATAAAATATTTATTTTAATTTTGTTTTTCATTTCTGTAAATTATTGAGCAACAGTTGGTGTTTGGTTCCATGAATAAGTTATTTAATGGCGATTTGTGAGATTTTGGTGCACCCATCCCCTGAGCAGTATACACTGTAACCAATTTGTAGTCTTTGACTATAAAATATTTTTTTTAAATAATACGTTGAGCAAAAGCTAAACCTCACTGAAGAAAAAGACAAATATATATAAGCATGGAAAAGTTCTAACCTTTTTAAGTAGTCAAAAAAAGTAAATATATTTTTTCTTTTTAAATAAAAAAGAAGACAAGAAAGTAAAGTATATCTCCTATAAAAAAGAAAAAAAAAGAAAAGCTTCTTAAACATAAAAGAATTTTTTAGGAAAATATACCACTAGTGGGAAAGTAATTGATATAACGTGTTTGGGGGCCATTTTTCAATTGTAAGTGCATATAACTCTTTAAATCAACATGTTCTTGTCAAAGGATTTACTATGAAAAGTAAATTTCACAAAAACTAACTTAGGGAAATATCTACAATCTGTTGTTAGATATATAAAATTAATTGTATAACAATGTTAAAATAATTCCTATCACATTCTCTTCTCACCCTTTTTCAAATGTATCTCTATCTTGCATATATGTCAACATATTGTGTTGGTAACAGTGTGTGAGGCAGGAGACTCTTAACTTACACTTTCTATTTTCCATTTTTGCATTAAACAAGTAATACTTATATCTAAGGTTGTGTTAGCTCAAAATAACAGTGGCTTGAAAAAGGTAGGAAGGTATGTCTCATATTTCAAGGCCAATATAAAACTTCAGAGACATTAGAGACCCCGGTTCCTTCTGTCTTTCTGCTCTACTTTCCTTGTATAGGCTTTCTTCCTTTAGGTCACCTAAAGGAAGATTCACTGTGATTACAATAGTTTCAGCCATCTCATCTAAGTATCATGCAACAGGAAGAGAAGAAAGGGCAAAAGGGGGATAAATCAGTTTCCTTTCAGCGCTCCTGATTACAACTGACCCTTGAACTATATGGATTTGAACTGTATAGGGCCACTTATACATGGATTTTTCTCATAAATATATTAGAAATCTTTTTGGAGATGTACAACAATTTGAATAAATCCTCAGACAACCTGCATGGTCCAGAATTATTATTATTTTTAAAGACAAGGTCTCTGTCATTCAGGCTGGAGTATAATAGCATGATCATGGTCACTGTAGCTTCCACCTCATGGGCTCAGGCAGTCCTCCTGCCTCAGTCCCACCGAGTAGCTGGGACTACAGGCATGTGCCATCATGCCTGGCTAATTTTTTGTAGAGATGGGGTTTCACTATGTCACTCAGGCTGGTCTTGAACTCCTGGGCTCCAGCAATCTGCCCGCCTTGGCCTCCCAAAGTGCTGAGATTATAGGCATGAGCCATAGCACCTGGCAGCCCAGAAATATTGAAGAAAAAAAAAACAAAGGTATGTTACAAATGCATAAAATACAAGGGATACTCGTCTATTTTATCATTTACTACCATAAAATATACACTAATCTATTATAAAATAAAAATCTATCAAAACTTATGCATACAAACACAGATGTACATGGCACCACCATTCTCAGTTGAGACAGTTGAATTGCTTGATATGTACTATAGATTGAGGTCTACAGCTGCAGTTGCCTGCCATTTCAGACAGGCAATTCACTTTGCAAACAGATGATGTAAACTTATTGTATTGATAAGTATGGTACTGTAAATGTATTTTCTTTTCCCTACACTTTTTCTAATAACATATTCTTTTCTCTAGCTTACTTTATTGTAACAATATAGTATATAATGTATATAACATACAGCATATGTGTTAACTGTTTATATTATCAGTAAGGCTTTCAGTCAACAGTAGGGTATTAATAGTTAAGTTTGAGGAGAGTCAAAGTGACATACAGATTTTCAACTGTGACAGGGGTTAGCACCCATAACCCTCACCCCCATTTGTTCAAGGGTCAGCCGTATATCTCATTTGGCAGAATGTAGTTAAATGGACACAACTAGCTGCAAGAAAGTTATGTAATGTAGTCTTTTAGCTGGGATCATTGATACCTTTAGTAAAATCAGAGTTATGTTATAGAAGAAGAAGGGGAAGATGGGTATTAAGGGTATTAAGGTGACTAGCAGATTCTACCATAGAAATTTTTTCCAACAAGCTGAACCACAGTTTCTCTTATATACACACATACACACACAAGCATGTGTGCACATAAATATATGATCTTTATTTTTCTCTCCATTTCATGTAATTACATTTTGAAATTGAGTTCTCTGTGAAATTTTTATGAAGCATCTATGTTGTTTAGGCCCATTTGATAAATCATGCATGTGAGATTATTATTACTATTCAGGATGTATCAGTGAAAAGTAATGATTTCCTTAATTGCCATGAATGTTTCTTTGAGGTCTTTGGAGATACATAGGACTGTGTTTAAGCCCCAGTTTCATTGCTTATTGCAGTATGGTATGGCTAGAGGCAAGTCAGCCTCTCTGTATTGTGTTTCCTTATCTCTAAAATGAGGTTAAAGATTGTAATATATGTGAAGCATCTGGTACGTGATAGGCATTTAATAAAATGATAGCCACAACCACTTCTGATGTTGTTAATATCATTCTTGATTCCTCTTTCTTTTTCTCACAACTACTCAATCATTAAACCATTCTGACTAAATTATAGAGTTAATCTTTTTCTTTGCATTGCCAGTTCCATTGCCTTACCTCCTAATTGGTTTTCTTGCATCTCCATTCTTTCTCATTCAAGTCAATTTTCCATCCTGTAGAATGATCTTTCTAAAATGCTATCGGTCATGCATCCAAGAAAACTGTTTAAAAAAGAGAAATGACAACCTACAGCGTCGGAGAACGTTTTTTGCAAATCGGATATCTGATAAAGATCTAATATCTAGAAAATAGAAAGCCACGTATGGTGGCACATGCTTGTAAGCCCAGCACTCTGGGATGCCAAGGCAGGAGAGGATCATCACTTGAGCCCAGGAGTTCAAGAACTGGGCAACACAGGGAGACCCTGTCTCTCTCTCTCCACACACGCACACGCACACACACACAAAATTAGCTGGGTGTGTGGTCTCAGCTACTCAGGATGCTGAGGTGGGAGGATCGCTTAGGCCCAGGAGTTCGAGGATGCAAAGAACCATGATCATACCACTGTACTTCAGCCTGGGCAACAGAGCACGGCTCCATCTCTTAAACAAAACAAAACAAAAATATAAAGAAAGTATAAAAGAATTAAAAATTGGAAAAAAATAGAAACTATAAGGAACTCTTGCAATGCAGCAACAAAAAGACAATCCAGTTCAAAATTAGGCAAGGACTCAGAAATTTCCCAGAGAAGATATGCAAATGGTTCCAAATACATAAAAAATATGTTCAATCAATATTATTAGTCATAGGAAAATGCAAATCAAAATCACAATGGCTATAATTCAAAATAATGAAAAATAACAAATGTTGCCAAGGGTGTGAAGAAATTACTAGTGGAGATATAAAATGGTGCAGCCACTGTAAACAGTTTGGTGATTCCTTAGAAAGTTAAACATACAATTACTATATGACCCAGCAATTCTGCTCATAAGTATATACCCAAAAGAACTGAAAATGGGTATTCAGACAAAAAAATGTGTATATGAATGTTCATAGTAGCACTATCACAGTGGCAAAAAGTGGAAACCACCCAAATGTCTATCAGTAGATAAGTGAATAAACAAATTCTGTTATATACATACAACATACTATTACTCAGTCATAAAAAGGAATGGAGTGATGATAAACATGCTACTACATGGATGGACCTCTAAAACATGGTAAGTGAAAGACGACAGATGCAAAAGGCCACATATTATATCATTCAATATATAAATAAAGTCTACAAATAAAAATATAAATATATAAATGGAATATATAAATTCATGTAACAAAAAACTAGACTAGGTAAATCCATAGAGACAAAAAACAGATGTGTGGTTGCCAGGGACTTGGGCAAGGTGGGAATAGGGAAGTAGCAGAGCTTAATGGGTACTAGGTTTTCCTTTGGAGTGATGAAACATTTTGGAATACAGGTGATTGGGACACTAAATGCGACTGAATTGTACACTTTGAAATAGTTTTATGTTATGTGAAATTTACCTCATTTGTAAAAATGCAGATTGGTTCATGTTACTACTTTGCTTTTAAAAAGCCTTTGATGACTGACTTCTCATTGCCTTAGAATGAGGTCCAGATCCCATTTGGCTCCTGCTTGCCTCTGTAGCTTTATCTCTTATCACTGTTATGTTGTTGAAATACTGCGTAATTTGTAGTTCTTCTAAATTATGCTTTTTCTTGCTTCCTGGCCTGAAGCATTCCTTACCACTATATCCCCAGCCCAACTCTTTTTCATTCAGTTCTCAGCTTAACTCTTTCTCACTTTTGAGACCCTCACCATACCACCAAATGAGTGCTATTTACTCCTTCCTTATATACCAATAGAACTGTGATCTTCTATCATATGAATCACATTTTTTTTTTTGGCAGTAGAGTCTTGCTCTGTCACCAGGCTGGAGTGCAGTGGCACAATCTCGGCTCACTGCAACTTCCGCCTCCCAGGTTCAAGTGATTCTCCCACCTCAACCTCCTGAGTAGCTGGGATTACAGGCACGTGTCACCATGCCCAGCTCATTTTTGTATTTTTAGTATAGGCGGGGTTTTCACCATGTTGACCAGGATGGTCTCAATCTCTTGACCTCGTGATCCACCCTCCTTGGCCTCCCAAAGTGCTGGGATTACAGGCGTTAGCCACCGTGCCCGGGCAAAAAAATTTTTTTTAAGAAATCAGGTCTTGCTCTGTTGCCCAGGCAGGCTGCATGACACCATCATAGCCCACTACAGACTTGAACTCCTGAGTTGAAGCAGTCCTCTTGAGTACCTGGGACTGCAAGCACTCACCACTATACCTGGCTATTTTTTTTTTTTTTTAATTTAAGATAAAAAGTCTTGCTGTGTTTCCCAAGATGGTCTCAACCTCCTGGCCTCGAGATGCTCCCCCACTCAGCCTCCTGGGTAGCTGAGATTATCACAGTTGTGAGCCACTATGCCCAGTCTAATTATTACTTTTTAATTTCCTGGTTTTACAGCTAGTCTATAAGCTCTGTGAATTCAGGTATCATCTCATTTAACTCTAGTACACTGCCAGTTAAATGGTAAATACTCAATAAGAATTTGTTGAATGAATGAAATTATGCTATATTTATATTTTTCTACCAAAAATGTAACTTTATTAAATGGCCACTCATAAGCACTGTTAGTTATTAATATTAACATAAGCATCTAAAATTTAAAGAAATGCAATGCCCTCTAAAGGGCACCCTTTTTCCTAATCTTTAACTGTTCTCTGTCATGACACACTTTGCTCCTCTCCTTTCCTATGGCCAACTGGATAAAATATAACCTCCTACGTCGTTGATCACTTCCTTCAGCCTGCCTCCAGTGTTCTTGGAGGCATAACCGTTTCATGACAAGAGTACGGTGCTGATGACAATTTGCTGTTTCCAGCTTATTAAAAGAGATGACTGATTTATTTTCTTAGTGTACTGACACTTGCATCTCTTTCAGTTATCTTCCTTGTCCTCGTGCCTTCACATCATACCTTTGAACTTCTGAAGTCTCTTCTTTTTACTTCCATGGCCATACATTCCCATGGTTCTCCTGACTTTTTGGCAACTACACTCTGCTGCTTTTGCTAGCTAGCATTGCTGCCTTTGCTGTACCTTTGCTATGAGCATTTCCAAGATTCAACCCTTGCCTTTTTGCTCTTTATTCCTTGTGTTTAAAAGTCTGTTTTCATGGTTTAGCAATGCCAACAACTTTGAAATCTCTTCCTTTCCTCTCATTTGAAATGTATTCTCATCTCCACTGTTTGAGACCTTTTCACTTAATGTCATTACTTTAAATGCTGCTGTTCAATAGTAACAGTATTATCTACCCTGCTTTTTACTTTTTCATGACAGTTCCCTCTACCAACTTGGTTATAACTGACACTCATTTTTCTAGGTATCATGTAGACTTGAAACTTTGACTCTTCTCTATATTCAGCCATTCTCCCATGGTTTTTTCTTTTCCCTGTTACTACTAAGTATCACATGATGTGCTCCTCCCTAATGCATTCTATTTTTTTATTTAAAAAATTTTTTTGCCCCCGCCCCTCCCACCGACCCTGTCTCTCTTTCCCCGGGTGATCCACAAGAAGAAGTTAGCTCCATTCAGTTAACCCTTATGTCCCCATCATGCTTTGTATACACTACTTTTTTGTATGTTTCACACTGCATCATGATGTGAGACTTTGGGTCAGTAAATCCCAAATGTGAGCTCCTTGAGAGCAAGAAGAGTTTGAAAAATTCCTTTTATGTTAGAGATTTTGTTAGAATTAACATATGAAGTTTAGATTAACTTCTTTATTGAGATGTTTTAAGGATTCAGCAAATTAATATTTGTAAAGACATGTCTAGTATTGATATTTAATTAGTGATGGTAGTAGAAAAACTAGTTTTAATGTCTTCATATATGTAATCTTTTTATACCTTCTCAACATTTTAATTCCTTCATGTTTGTTAATTTTGCTTTCTCAAGTATGTTTTATCAAAGCTATTTCTTTAAACTTATTATTAACCCCTGTAACCTGTAATGTTGTTTATATAGTCAATATCTTAAAAAATCATGAAAGAAGTAAAATACATTGTCTCGAAATCCACTAGCAGCTATTAATTGATTGCTTAATAGTGAAAAATTAGTATATGCCATTTTAGCAGTTTGTGCTGTTTTATGTAAAAATGGCCATAATGGTGATATTAAAAAGCACATATTTAAATGGGATCATGGCATGTTATAGTGAGAACAAAGTTAACATGTTAATGTGGGGAAAAGAAACCCAAGGAATAGTGAAAGAAGCTTAAGGTGGAATAAGAGACAGGGTGGCAATAGCAAAGGCTAAGGGAATAGAAGAGAAAACAGATGTTGGAGTAGCTCCAAGCATGTTCAGAAAGTCAACAACACAACAACAACAACAAAAAACAAAACTACAACAAAAGTCCATTGGAATTGGCCTCCTGAAGATCCTAAGAGTGTTAGCGAAGTGCCAAAGATCCCATCAATGTTTGTAAAAGGTAAATAAAGTGATGAAATTTGAGATACAGATTTTCCATATAAGAAACTTGACCATTTGCAGAAAAAAGAAGGAGGTTAATGGGTTTAGTAAAAGCCTTGGTGAGACAGGGGGTATATTGGAGGGGATTATGATCATATAACAGACCAAATTCCAAGGATTTCTTAGAACTGTGCAGACCGTGCATGATGGGATAGCCATCTGGGGGTCTTTGTTGATAAACTGTTAAAAACGTTTCTTGTGTGAATAGCCACAAACATTTTCAGTGCTTTTTTGTTGGTTGAGTAAACCGAAGAGCACGAATGCAAAAGCAAAATTTGATGCCAAATCACAGAAGTTGCCATAAACACAGAAGTTCCCTAGTGAGGACACTGCCTGTGCCTGAATTTCATTTGTTTCTGCTGCAACCATTTCTTACATTTTTCCTGGTGACTAGCCAGATTAAAACTGTGAATGAAGACAGACTGGTCTTGCCCAGATGGTAGATGAGATACAGGTAACTTGGGTAGATAGAGAAAATATTTAGGCATTTGATTTGGAATATCATAGAATGGAAGAGATATGCTTACTCTTTTGTCATGGGGGTTTGCAACCTTAGTATATGCCTAAATCTACAGCTGCTCCTCATTTCCCAGATGGCATCTATGGCTGGGAGTACTTTTTACCATCTGCACTTCTCAAAGAGTTTGTGAACTCTCTCTTTTAATTATTGGGAATGGAAAAACTAATTGGTAAAGTGGGTAAATGATGTAAAAGATTTTTAAAATTTGAATTAGCGCTTTTTATACCTATTTAACTTTTTCAAATAAGATCAGTACTTCAAGTGCTTTTTGACCTTCATTGTTCATGTATATCTACCATCTTTGTTGTTTGCAATACTCCACAATACTCCCTAATAACTGTTTTGTACATGGATTAGTATTTTGAGCCAAATTCCAAAATTTTTGCCTCCTTCCAACAGTATAGTAAGTACTGTTGTTGGCATGTACAAAGAACAACTAACACTGAATGGGTATGGAGTCCAAACTTATGTGAATTGTTCCATTCATCTACATGCTTTTAAGTCAATAAAGTATAGTATCACAATTTGTGAAAGTAATTTAGAAAACCATACTCTTAATATGTTTTGTCAGTGTTTCCATTTATGTGAAACATTGAATAGTGGGGGAAGCAATTTCCCAGTTAGGAAATACTTTTATAACTGAAAATAATGGAATGACATCTGACTCTGAAAATGAGCATATTCTCTGTCTAGGGATTTCTAGATTTGGATGTTATTAACTTTACTTTTTCTTTTGGGTTTATGAGTCATAAATGCATTTCCTAATGATGTGTTGTAAATAAGTATCTCTGATAATCAGTAGATACAATACTTACTATCTTTTCTCTTTAGGCAGGTTCTACTGGGGAAAATTCTCTAGATAGTTTGTCCATTTATAAAATTAGACACTTGCCATCTTTGCTCATTTTCAAGTTCTCTGTTTACAAAACTATTAAGAAGGTGTGAAATGCAGCCAAACTTCCCAGTTTATGGGGAATGTCTGATGATTACATTTCCTACATGTTCATTGTTCGCACATGAAGAAATTTGGCAGCTGTGAGATTATTAAGTTTAGAGTATCCAAATCTAACCCTCACTGGGATTTTGGTTCCCTGCTTTCTGCCACCACCATCTCACCCTCTTTTATAACTCTCTTTGTGGTAAATGCTGTGGTAGCATTTCTTAAGGTTAGTGATCCTTAAATTTTCATGGTTTTTTTCATTTATCAGATGCTATGAATAAATCATAGACTAAAAAGTTCACCTGATACAGAGTCCTGTTTTCAGGCCCTAATATACCCAAACTGTTAAGATTTCTTATGTGCAAAATTCTAAATAAAGAGGTTTTATATTGGTGCCATTATTCGGAGAGGAGGGCAGTAGAGTTAGCTAATCTAAGTGTTATGATTATTTCAGAATTGCTCTGCCAGAAAGTTATGATCATACATAGAAGAGTTTGTAGCTAGCTCTGAAAGTAGTGGAAAGTGGTTTTCGTGTATTGTTTGGGTTAATTTAATTTTGATTATATTTGGTTTTTAATTCAGGTAATTTTGTTGTTGAAAACTTCAGTTGACTATTTCTTCATGGTTACTAAAGATCACTCAGTGTAGTAGTTTCAGATTTTTTTCTGAATACATGTATTAGTTTTACAGATTTAAAGATGTGAAGTTACTAAGAGAGAAAACCATGCGATTTGTTTAGTGAATCAAAAGTCAGTAGCTTCTTTGAACCTAAGTGCCATTGATAGTTAAATAGATACTGAAGCTACGGGCAGGCTGGATTGATAAGAAAAAAGGAGACAAAGAAATAGGAATTTGGGAAAGAACTGTGCAAACAGGAAAAGGAGAGGGCAACAGAACAGAATTAGTACTGCAGTTCCATAGGTGCCACCTCAGGTGCTGTCTGCCATCTCCTGAAGAATTCAATAACAGTTTGCAAATGGTCAACACTACCATTTAGTTTCCTGTTTGATATTTCAGTGCCTTCTATGTATTTCTTGTCTATTTTAAAATGATGATACTGATTGTTTTATTGCTCTGAAGGTTATTCTGAAGTTTAGCATAATTTTACTTGTTCAGTAAATTATTTGAATAAAAGTTCTGTGAATGAACATTCTGATCATTATTGTCTTTGGTGATTTTTTCTGCAGTGGGAATAGAGAATTTATAATTTTAAACCCTGTCCTTTGTGTTTCATTCACAGGCTGTAGAAGAAGAAGATAAGATGACACCTGAACAGCTGGCAATAAAGAATGTTGGCAAGCAGGTGAGGTGTACTGTTAATAAGTTGTGCAGTTGCATAATAACATGTTCTTAGAGAGTTAAAACCATTTTGGGGCCTATATAATTTTTTTTCCTGTCCATTCTGCCTTTTTCTTCTGTCACATAAATGTGATACTAATTGTAAAGGTCAGGTTCTCTTTGCCATCTATGGAGAAGTAAATCACAAATACCTATGAGATACTATCTTTGTTGAAAATAATTTATTAGAAACAAATGAGGACACGTGTCCTGAATTAATTTTGCAAGTATTATTTTTACATACAGGCAAACAATAGAAGGATAGATTTATTTTATATGTAACAGGTTTTGTTAATCATGTACTTTATACTTCATCAATTTGTAGATAATGTTCCTGAGAAAGGTTAGAGCCTTTATTGGGTTATACTGAGTGAAGAGAAAGGGCTTTAAGTATTTGCTCTTTCACTTTTCTAAAATGAAATATATATTTTAGCCTCTATTATCTGAGGGTGGGGGAAGACACCAACCAATTAAAGGAATCTACAGATTAATTAGACTGTTTTTTAAAGAATGTTGATTACATTTTTTCCCCATTTCATGGAACATGGTTATCATATTGCTGATGTTGGCAGAATCTTGATATTTCAGATGCAAGACACTAAGCTGTCTTTGCTTTCAGCCATCCTACCATATGCTCTGATCCCATCACATCTCACAAGCTATGTAGGTTTGGGCCAGGACCATTCTTGGATGGGAAATCTCTAAGAATCACCCAGCTGCCACAAGAAGTAATGTAGATAACTGAGGGAAGCATGTTACCAATTCACTATAAAATGAATAACTCCAACAGAGCAGTAGGGGCAAAGGTCTGACTTTATCATATGTCATAAATGAGAAAATCAAATTTCACTACATTCTGAGTATTATAATTTAAAAACAAATACTCCCAAAAGCAAAATGAAATATAATTCATTTATTTTCTCATCTTATGTGATATCACCCTTGTTATCTTTTCCACTGTTTATTTTAATCATAATATTAGATCACCAACTTGGAGCCTTTATACTTTATAGAATTCAGTGACTGTTTTTTGAATAAATGCCTTTCTGAGGCCATAGTTTCTTGATATAGATTTAAAGCAGCAAATGAAAGGTCTAAATTAAAAATGAAACTGAAAAGTATGTAATTGGCAAAGTTTAATAATCATCAGAGTCATTTTTAAAAATATAGTTATTACCTCACTGGTTTGGCCTACTGCATGGCAAAAACAAAACTGTCTGTAATGGAATTAAACCAATATCTTTTTTCTCCTGCCAGTCTTTCTCAGTCTTTTTCACCTAAAATGCCCTAAGACTTATTTCTGAAATAAAAAATATATTGTAGTCTAGTCACTTGAAATTATTTGTAACATGCTGTATCTCTGGGTTGTTTAAAAGAATAGTGTATTAAAATAGGGTTAGAAAAGCACTGCCAAGAATTAATTACAGTAATGGAACATTGTTTAAAGTTAGGAGTCTTGGATATTTTAACAATAGCCATAAGAATATAATCCTTTATATTACAATTTTTCTATTGTGTATAATATATATCCCTTATTTCAAAGCTTTCAAATTTTGCCCAAATACTTAATTCCACTTTAAATATAAATACATACTAAACATTTTAATTTAAATTCCTTTATTTCAATACAATTTTAAGCCTTCTTTTTAACTCAGTCTATTTCAAAAATAGATTTGATCAGGTTTAAGTTAAAGGATTGCACCTATATAATTTTCTATGATACATTTTTTTTCAAAATAGCTGCATGAAACATTCTTAACATTTTAGAATTGATCCAAATTGTATTTAAATTCTTCAGCTACAAACAGTAACTTTTGATCCAAGAATATTTTCTGAATCATTTAAAGCACTACTCTTGAAATATTAAAATTGTACAGAATTATGAGTTTTGCTGTTATAAAACCTAGAAGAAGTGCTGAGAATTCACACTGAACTCTTACCTATTGGTATGTCCACTTTGAATTAAGCATTCTCTCAGACATTCAAACTATATGGATAGTAGAGAATACCCACATATATTCAGACAGGTATAGGTATATAAATGAACTTTAAAAAAATCAGATTGTGAGCTGTATAGAATTCCTTATAAAAATCTCTGGTACAGAGTCATTGCATGTGTAAATCAAGCTTTCACTGTGTAATCTATTATTTTATTAGCTATGCAACTTTTTAACAGATTTAGAAATTCTAAGAATGTAATGATATACTAGTAAAGTGAAATTTGTAAAATACGTGGTAAGTTAGGTCTGGCTTTCTTTACCAGTTTCATCAGCTACTGAAACAATTTTAAGTAATTTATCTACCAATAATATGGTTCTTTTTTCTCTTTCTTTCCTTACTTTTGTTCTTTTAGGACCCCAAACGTCATTTGGAGGAACATGTGGATGTACTTATGACTTCAAATATTGTCCAGTGTTTAGCAGCTATGTTGGATACTGTCGTATTTAAATAAAGCAACGAAAAACGCTATTAGTGATGCTTTCAGTGTATATTCTTCTGTTGCTCCTAATGCTCAAAATCAAGGGACCTCTGAAGGTGTACTTGGTTAAATATAAGACATCTGGCATCATTTGCAGCACTGTAACACCTTCAGTCTCAGTTGTGTAATTACTTCTGTTTCTTTAGTCAGGGTCTTTGCAGATTCTAAACTTATACATGAATACATCAAAGTGGATAAATTTTGTTAAGATCTCATTTAATATTTGAAAAAATCAGTAGCACAAATATATTTTGATTGTTGCTTACAAAATAAAATACATTTACAATCTATGCCTCCTGAGGTCTTTTTGACAATGGGTGGGATTGATGAAATAACATTTGATAGTGGTCTAGAAATCTCACACAAAGATATATTTCCCTTTGCATTTTAAGATCTTGTAACACATAAAACATCAGTGTAACAAAATTTCACAAATGTATAATGATTTACATTAATGAGTGGCTATCTAATTAGTGAGTAACTCAGAAAAAATTGTTGACATTTTATTAGCATTTGTCATAAGCTAATATTGTATACTCAATATCTTATAAACATAGTATACTTTTAGGATTTTGGAGGAGTACATTTACAAAGAAAAAGGGAAGCAATTTTAATTTATACTTTATCATGTTTTAAAAGAGTACATTCTACCAGCAGTTTTGAAACTGGGAATTGGCTGCTGCAAACTCTACTGGACTTTCACCTAAAATAACCACAGAAAGTATGTAATGTCTAAAAAGCAAAATGAGAAAAGTAGTCATAATGTGAGTTTAATATGAATTTATAAGCAATAATTTTGTAATTGTTTGGTCTCACGTTTTCTAAATTAGGACTATCCAGTTTTCTAATAAAGAAAAAAAATAGCTAATAGCAGTTTTTATAGATGACTTTATCTCTGAACCTACTTCTAATGTGATGTACAAAAGTAACTGTCCCTGTTATGGCTCAGCACCATACTGGTTATACCAAGGAGTATGGCAAAAGATACGGAGACAAAGATCTAATTCTAGTCTGCACCCTTGCTTGTGAAAATACGGTGAGAATATCACTAAGGCTTCATTAAAAGAAGGTTTTACGTGGGGACTTGGAATTTAACTTAATCTACTAGAAGTGTTATGAGTGCTGTGATAGATGAAATTACTGTCCTACTGGAACAAGTCTAGGCTCTTATTGGTTGCCTACCGAAGTCACCAGAAACTGAAAGTAGAAATGGCTTAAATTCCCAGTATGTTTCACAGTATCTTTTTTGGTGGACCAAGAGGTATTCTGAGCATTTCTTGATTGTGCTGTGGTTTCTTGTTTCAGATATAGTGATAGTATATCCTATGTAGCACATGTAATATGTATTAAGTCGTTGCGATTACATTTTGAAAATTAAAATACAAGTGGAAGTTAGTGAAGTTTTCTTTTGCTTCATTCAAATGTGTGCAGACTTTTTGAATATGATTTTTCTCTTTACAAATAAGGTTCTATAACTTATTTCACAGATGTTAATTAATGCTAGTCAATTTTATTTTTTGGGGTACAGTGTGTCCTCAGAAGAAGGCCTTAGTATTTCAAGGCTATTCTCAATATTTGGATTAAAAGGTTTTTTTTTTTCTCCCCCATTTAGTCCTCTGAAAATATCCTGAGGCTAACCTTGCCTGTTTTTTGCCCTTATTTGATCACCCTATCTTCCTGGACTCCCTAGAGTCACACACCACATACTGTCACTTGGTTCATGTTGGTGACATTCCCAATTTCAGAACCTTGTCTAAATATTTCCTAGCAAAAACCTACATTACTTTTTGTAGATTTGGAGTCAATCAAAATCAGGATGCCCTGAGAGGAAGCTCAGTGAACACCTTTTGTCTTGAACACCTCTGTCTTTTTTTACAGCTATTTTCGCAGCAGCCTGATGTCCCAGGCCCAGTTAGGCATTGAAAAGATGTGTTAAATCACAAACTCAGTAAGCTGTTTAAGACTGTATGTGTGTGAGCACACACATGCAGGCCTGCTTATGTGAACCTATCTACCCCTCCACCATGCAGAGGTAAAGCAGCTCTGGAAACAAAACTATTTGTCTGTAGTGCAGAAATGTCCCTGTTAGAAAAACAGAGTAGTATGGGGACTGAAAAGCTCTGGCCTCAATATTCAAAGCGTGATCTGCCTGGACCAATAGCATCTGGGTCTTATGGAAACTCATTATGTATACAGAAAGCAAGCCCCACCCCAGGCCTACTGAATCACAATCAAGAAACCTGGTGTGGCTCATACACACTTTAAGGTTTGAGAAGCCCTGGTCTTTGGAAGTATGGTTCACAGGCATGTGTGGTGATTCTAAGGAAAGCCTTCATTTTCTTTAGCATATATAAATTCAAGGCATAGCCTATATGTGAGCAATCACTGTATTTAGTATTGATAATCCAAAGTGGGTCAGAAGCATATTAATTCAATTCCTTAAAAACTCTGAAGAAGGTGCACTCTGCCTTTTCTATCCTTTAACACCTTAACATTTCATTTTAGCATTCTTCTTCTCCTTTTTTTTTTTTTTTAAGCAGTTTAGGGTATTGAGAATGGCAAAGCCTCAAAAAGAGCCCAGATGATGTCTCACCTCTTTACACACTTAAGGTTCCATCCCACTGAGAACGGAGGAAAGTACTGTCTTTCGAAGCCAAGGAGGGAGAAGCACTCTTGGACATAAAAGTTGAAGATGGAAGAAAGAAGGAAACAAAAGTAGCCAAAAGTAAGAAGTCAAAAGCCTCTCATGAAGGCAAATGGCGGTAGAAGGTCAAGGAAGGAAAACAAGTGTCAAATGGTGTTCCCTACTCCCCTCCCCCGCACCCCGAGTCAACGGCTAAGACTGCTTGTTTATGAAGCTTCCTGGCCAGGAGCTGAGGTTTGCTTTCTAAAGGAAAAATGGGTCTCGCTTTCTTTTTTATCCCAGAAAATTGTCTCGGCTTTAGTCTGGGACATCTGGTCATCAACCTGCCCTGCCCAGGCCGCCTGCGCAGGGCCTTGCCCGCGGCGCCCTGATGGAGGCCGCAGCTGGTGCCCTCTGCAGCCAAGGCGCCCAGCCCGCCTCGAGGGGCGCAGTCTCGGCTCAGCGTTGACCGCTCGGCCCACTGAGGCGCCGCTCTGAAAATGCACCACAGTGGCGAAGCAGCGAGTTTGGTTAACCCGTCTCCGCCCATGTTCAGGACCCACCGATGTCTCCCAGAGCTGCTTTTCCTCCGGGAGCGGCCCCGGCCTGGGGAGGACAGACGCGCTCGCTCCAAGCCAGAGGCTCCCCTGGCTGAAGTGCCCAGGCCGCGCCCCCAGCACGGGAAGAGCGTGTGCCCCTGAGGTCTGCGCCAGACGCAGCTCACCCTGCGTTCCCTTAGTCCCCCGGGCGGAGCCCGCCCTCGGGCTCGCCAGCTCTCGGGGCCGAGCGGAGATCTGGCTCCTCCTGCTAATTCCTGCGCGGCTAAGCGTCCGGGAGGAAAGCCGCGGGAGGGCAGGTCAGCGAGCGCCGGGCTGCGACAGGCAGGTTTGGGCGGATAAAAACCCTCTGCCGCTCGCTCGTGGCCCTCTGGTTCAGGCCGAGGGCTAGGCTCCTCTGTAGAGCTGGTGCTGGAAGACCTCCTTCCTACACATCAGGGTCTCTTTGGGCCTCGTGCTATTTATTTGTGCCAACCTCCTTTTAAATTGGTTCTTTTTTTTCTATTCATCCTTAGATTCATTTTCCTTTTAAAATTACTGGCATGGATGCTTTTTCTTCCCTCCAGATTATATAAACATTAAACACACACACACACACGCACACACACACACGTCTTCAGTAGCGATTACTGTGTTGACACCACTTCCACTCTGTCTCCCCAGATCAGCGCTTCTGACGAGCCCATTTGCACGGGGACTCGGCCCTCTATTTTTCTGGCGAGGCTTTTGAACCTGTCGCCAAGCCAGTACCTCAGAGAGAAGGAAATGCAGAGGGACGAAAAGGATGCATGGCGCCTGTCCCCAGTTAGATGCTCTTCAAATAATCTGCAACCAAGTTCGCTGATAAAATATTTAATAAAGACCCGGTAAACATCACTGCAAATACATTAAGGCGTTTCAGCCCGACAGCTTATGATTATTTCAAAACTTAAAAAGGAGATCATAGATTGCCACTGTTTCTGTGCTCAACCAAGAAACCGAACCTTCCTGAGGTGGGTGGATTGGTGGGTGAGTTGCTGCTTTTCGCCCCCTCTTCTCCCCCCTCCTGCTTATCGCTGTGGTTCTCAGCAGCAGGGATTTATTTATTTATGTTTGCAGTTTAAAAGGTGGGGGCGGGGGCACCGAGGACAGGTAGGACCTGCTCACAAAGCACCAGCTCAGGTGTCGTGTGCTTTTGTATTAGCTGGAAAAGACAGACTCTGGAACTTTTACAGGGCGAGAAGAGGCCACCGGCTCGCGCTTTGTATACTTTGCACTTGAAATCGTTACATTCAACTGAATATTTGGCTCATTCAGATCCGAAAAGTCTCCTAGCATCGTCGAATTCCCTCCTCCGCCCCTCCGCTCTAAAGGGGGAAAGGGGGGGAAGGTAGGAAATGTTTAGTAAATTGCACATTTTTGAATCTTCCTAAAGCAGTGGTCACAAAGCTTAAAGGTGACACAACAGTGCTCACGTAAACCAACACACATTCCCCACCCCCCAAGCCAACAATAAAATCATCCCCTTCAATTTGCCATGATCGTCGCTACCAGGAGCCAGGTGATTATCCTAATTAATGTCTATCTAATTAAATTACTGTCAGCAGTTAACCAATGGCAAGAGCCGTTTCATCGGCTGCACAAGCAGCAAGATCAAAAGTGAGCCTTTTCTGATTGCTGCATAGTGTCAATTGGCCAATCTCTTCTCCCAGGGAAAAAAAAAAAGTAAATCAAACCTTTGAGAAGCATTTGCTGGTTGAAGTGCTTTCTGTCTAGTGAGGGGGTCTGTGGATTTCTAGTTTATGATAAATAGGACTTTAAAAACCAGGGACGGGAGGGCGAGTGTTCAGGTTCTAGAGCTATGCAGCTGGAGCACTGCCTTTCTCCTTCTATCATGCTCTCCAAGAAATTTCTCAATGTGAGCAGCAGCTACCCACATTCAGGCGGATCCGAGCTTGTCTTGCACGATCATCCCATTATCTCGACCACTGACAACCTGGAGAGAAGTTCACCTTTGAAAAAAATTACCAGGGGGATGACGAATCAGTCAGATACAGACAATTTTCCTGACTCCAAGGACTCACCAGGGGACGTCCAGAGAAGTAAACTCTCTCCTGTCTTGGACGGGGTCTCTGAGCTTCGTCACAGTTTCGATGGCTCTGCTGCAGATCGCTACCTCCTCTCTCAGTCCAGCCAGCCACAGTCTGCGGCCACTGCTCCCAGTGCCATGTTCCCGTACCCCGGCCAGCACGGACCGGCGCACCCCGCCTTCTCCATCGGCAGCCCCAGCCGCTACATGGCCCACCACCCGGTCATCACCAACGGAGCCTACAACAGCCTCCTGTCCAACTCCTCACCGCAGGGATACCCCACGGCCGGCTACCCCTACCCACAACAGTACGGCCACTCCTACCAAGGAGCTCCGTTCTACCAGTTCTCCTCCACCCAGCCGGGGCTGGTGCCGGGCAAAGCACAGGTGTACCTGTGCAACAGGCCCCTTTGGCTGAAATTTCACCGGCACCAAACGGAGATGATCATCACCAAACAGGGAAGGTAATACTACATTTTTGGCTGCCGCTGCTCCAGGCGCAGCCGGGAACAAGTGCACCTAGGTTGTGACTGCCGCGGCAGCGACGATTTGGGGTCGGGAGTGGAGTGGAAGGCGACCTAGAGTTGGCTGGCTTTGGCAAGGGGGAAAGTGGAAGGGATAACCGCTACCGTGATGGTGGTGGGGGGGAATCCAGTTCTAGTAATGTGGTTGGAGAGCCAGTCAGTGGCCAGAGGAAAGCAAGAAAAAGGAAGAGCCCCGGCCAGCGGCCGGGCGATGGGAGGGACGCATCAACACTAGCATGCACGGACAGGTGGACATGCAGGTCGCCAACCTCGCTCTCCACCTGGGAAGTGATACCTGCCGCCTTCCCACTCCAGCTCACCCGCCGCTCTCCCTGATTTGGGTCGCACTTCTTTTCTTCTCCCACCACCCTTTTTCGAACCTAGCAAATATTCGCCCCTATTTGCTGCAAGAACAAGTTTTGCTTTGCTATCTGGCGCCCCGCTTCTTGCATTTAATCTTTAACATTTATGTTTCTTTTTTCCTTGTTTTCTCCCCCCACCCCTTAATTTAAATAGGCGCATGTTTCCTTTTTTAAGTTTTAACATTTCTGGTCTCGATCCCACGGCTCATTACAATATTTTTGTGGATGTGATTTTGGCGGATCCCAATCACTGGAGGTTTCAAGGAGGCAAATGGGTTCCTTGCGGCAAAGCGGACACCAATGTGCAAGGCAAGTCCTTCCAATTAACACATTTTCCTGACACTTATTTAGGTGAGAATGATTAATTAAAGCCTTTGTGGACTGGCTCGAGCGACTTTTAAAACGATCGGCCAATGACTTCTAAAAGGAAACGAGGGGGACAGGGGGACAGACTGAGCTGCGAGAAGGGGGAGGATTATGCAAAAGCTATTTTAATCACCCCCAGTTAATAGGAAGAAAGAACGGCCTAAAAAAGCCCCAGCTAATGGGCCTCACAGTGGAGTAAGGTGTGTGTGTGTGTGTGTGTGTGTGTGTGTGTGTGTCCTACGTGGTGAAGAGCTGGGACTGGGCAGTGCCAGGGGCATTTGTAAACAACGTATTTCTTCCTCTAGGAAATCGGGTCTATATGCATCCGGATTCCCCCAACACTGGGGCTCACTGGATGCGCCAAGAAATCTCTTTTGGAAAATTAAAACTTACGAACAACAAAGGAGCTTCAAATAACAATGGGCAGGTCAGTGGCTCAGGCGCTCCTGTTCTCTCTCTGTCACCCCTTCCTCCCTGCCATCCAGTTCGTCAGTGTAAAGCAGCATGTGGAACTGGATACACGTTTCTTAGCTTCATTAAAAAGACTTAAAAATTATATTTCCATCCTCCAAATTTATATTAAATCTATAAAGTTGTTCTCATTGACAAACATCCCCGTCGGCCCAATTTTGGAGTGCTCGACCTTTCCAAGTACTAATAATGATTGATTTTGGGAAGGAAACCCCACAAAATCTGCAGGTTGTGGAAATCTTTGTTCCTCCTCCTTACAGGAGGACTAGGAGGAGGGCCCTGAGGATCGAGCGGTCGGGTTCCCCCTTTTCTCCGGTGCCCTAGCTTATCCTTGCTCGCAGAGGTGCGAAGGCCGGTCTGCCCCAGCCAGCCAGCCAGCCGCCAGCCAGGCAGGCGAGTCCCGCGGTCAGTTAGCCTGGGAGGCGGGCTGCAGGCTGCCTCTGTCTGCCGGGGCGCGCAGCCGGGCGCACAGCGACCGCGTTAACACGCCACCCGGCGCTCCCCTTTCTTTCCACTGGACAGATGGTGGTTTTACAGTCCTTACACAAGTACCAGCCCCGCCTGCATGTGGTGGAAGTGAACGAGGACGGCACGGAGGACACCAGCCAGCCTGGCCGCGTGCAGACATTCACTTTCCCAGAGACTCAGTTCATCGCTGTCACCGCCTACCAGAACACCGATGTAAGGAGACCTAGGGGCTGGGCGAGCAGCGGGCGGCACAGACACCTTCCGACGTCCTCCGGCCTTGCAGGGCTAGGGTACTAGCAGCGCCAACATCAGTAACAGCTGGCTCTGCCGCGCGTTTTAAGGCCTAGGGCTAGGGCTAGTGGCCTGCACCACACCTTTCCTAAATACCAAGCCGGTGGGAAAATGCTATTTGTTTTCGTCGCAGGTCACCCGGGCCACCTTTGAGGTGGCCAGGATTTCTAAAGTCTCTTCTTTTGGGAGTTTTAATTTGGGCTTCAAACTAGAACAGATTAAAATCTCCTTTTTTTTTTTTTTTTTTTTTTTTTT
>NW_016107325.1:5773662-5796683 GCF_001604975.1 Cebus imitator
TTTTTACATCTCAGAACTGATGGCTGAAATGAACAAACATCACTGTTCTGGGAGATCAAAAGAACATACACATTCATATATGTGAAAACTAGAATACATCAAATTACTGAGGGCTATGGATTGAGCTTTCTGGCACTTGAGCCTCTTCCAATTTTGCAAGTTTCCCAAAACTGATTTTAGTGGCTAATCTGACTACTAGGAATGATAGGGGTTTTTGTGTTTGCCTTTTTTTTTTTTTTTTACTTAAATGATAATATCAGAAATTAAAACATGCTTTTAAATCCAACCTGATTTAAGATGCAACTTGTGGTTTCTCAGGTTGTGAATCAGAAGTGACAAACGTTTTAAAATGTAAAATACTTAAAATAGTCAACATTTGGTGATGAATTCAAGTTCTTGAAGATTTTGGTCTGAATAAGTGCATTGTGTGTAACAGGCATTTTAAAAATGTGAGTTTGAATCAATTTAGAAAACACAGGAGAGCTCATTGAAAGCAGTCCTTTAGCTATAGGCATTATTAATTTAAACATGTTCTTCATAACTTTCATGGTATTTTCTCTTTTTTTCCTTTCCACCCAATCCCTCAAATTTTCAGTTAGGAAAGCCTTGCTATTTAATAAAATTGTAGGCCTTGAGCCCCTGTAAAAGTGGCAGATGATAGATTCTCAAACACCCAGTCTTCATGTATAAAAGGTGAGATAACATTCATTTTTTTTTTTTCTCTCTGTCAGATTACACAACTGAAAATAGATCACAACCCCTTTGCAAAAGGATTTCGGGATAACTATGACACGTAAGTAATTTTGTATCTTCCTTTTCAAATAGTTGTGGAATTGGGTTTTAGGTCAAAGGTGGATTGTTATGTACAAGGATTTTGAAAGCTGGAATGTGTGAAGACAAGATTGTTTTAGAGGATTTCCCTTTCTTTTTCTTCTTTCCTTTTTTTTTTTTTTTTTTTTTTTTTTTTTTTTTTTTTTTTTTTTTTTTTTTTTTTTTTTTTTTTTTTGTGGTGACCTTGTGGCTTGGTACACTTGTGTGGTTTTTGATCAGAGGTTTCCTCCACCTAATTTTAGCTTTCCTGTGTATTACGAAGTTGTTGGCGGGCTTCTGGGGCTGGCTGGCTGGCTGGCTGGTTGAGGAGGTTGCTCTGGTTCCCGGATGCGAGTGCTGTATGTGGTGCTGCAGATGCTCAGCTCAGATTGTCTATGTCTGAAACGGGCAATTCTGCCTAAAAGTGGATGTGGCTCCTCTGGCAGTTGTTAACAGTCTCCTTAGCATATGTGACTTTTATTTACCTATTTCCAAGTTTTGTGTAATAGCATTTACTGTGCAAGTTTACCATGGACTGAATAAAAATGTGCACCCATCACAGGCGAGTTTGTGAGCAGAACCGCTGTTACAGTCATTTTAGGCTTTCGGAAAAGATTCAGATGGTGTTGCTGTGTATTATTTGCAAGCTTCAAAAGAAAATATATTTCCTCCTTATTTTGTATCTAGGTGTGTTTTAATTAAACATGCTGGTGCCCTTTTCTTCAGGCCTCCCTTACCTATCTCTCTTTTCTATCAAAGGCTGTTCTGCGGGTGGGGGCAACAGTAGGTGTAAAGTGAATGCTTTCTGGGCTTGTTCTGCAATTCTCGCTCAGAGTCTATAGTGTCTAAGAGTTCAGATAGCATTAAAAATCTAAATCTGGATTGTGGGGTTCCCCCACGTTCTCTGACCATAAAAGGAAAGGCTACATACATCTTAATTTCATAGCTTACATTGAGCGCCTGAGACAGAGCTAAAAAGTTGAAGCTGTTTTTGATTAGCATAGATTAAAGGTGTGGAGAAAGAAACAAGTGACTGCCTCTATCCCATCTCCAAGCAGATACCAACCTTCCCTCCTGATACTTTCTAATAATTTAAAAGAGAGTCATTGATATTACTGCCTATAACCACCACATATATGCTTCAAAAGTACTCCAAAGGAAGCAAGTCTCATCAATATGATTCCCCAGAATAAAAACTTGGCTACTCTATTCCTCACAATCTAAAAAGGTGTGCTCAGCACAGAGGAAAGTGCGTGGCCCAAGAGACTAGAGATGTTGGAGGAGAGTCCTGTAGATTTTGAGATTTTAATTCTGTTGTGAACATCTGTTCAAAAACATTTTATTTTGCACAAATCAATTCAGTAATCCCAAGTGGGTGGGACCTGGATGGGCATCTAAACTGTACCTTTTGCAGACTGCTTTTTTCTTTTAAAATGTTGTGGTGATAAACAGAGAAGATATTTGCACCTTGCTAGTGTTCCCTTCCTGCCTTCCTCTGCTTCTCTTATTTGAAACTGGAATTCAATTTCAGGAGGGAAATTTTGTGCACTAAACAGAATGGACCTGAGCAGCCACAGCAAAACTCTCACGTACCCCTCCTCCCCCGGCTGCCTTCTGTTGGAAAAGCCACTCCTATTTGATCTTAAATCACTAAATTTTTTCATAAAAGCTTCTTTACCCCTACCAAAAAAAAAAAAAAAAAAAAAACCCTGAGATTTTTAGGGGATAAGGAAGAGTTGAGTGGTTTATGACACTCTCCCTTTCCCCTTTTGAGTTGGTTACTTGGGCATGACTCAATTTTGGAGAAAGAAGGAGAGGTATAAAGGTTCATGGGGTACTAGGAGTTTGCTTGGCCACTCACCAGGGAATCTCCTCCCCAAAGGATTAAGGTCTGACAAGACTGAAGCTCTCCTTCAAAACAGTCTGTTGACTAAAGATTAAAACATTTATGTGTGAGCTAAATAAAAAGGGAGGCATGTGTGCATGTGTATGAGAAAACACTTCTACCAATCTTCATCCAACCCTTGGTTTCCTCTCAATTCTAATGGGATTTTCTAGGCCCAGGGCCTAAAGTTAATCTTTGATTATTTTATCTAAGGTAATTCCCAAAAACACAATCACTGTCGGTGGTTGGGCAAGTTATTTAGCTTCCTTTTGCCTCAATTTCCTCATCAGTAAAGTGGGATAATAAAAGTTATCTAGCTCATAGTGCCTGGCATATAGTCAAGCTCCGTAAAGGTTAGCTATTATTAGTGGTCCATTGCATAGAGGAGGCTGACAAGTACACTGCAGGTTTGCCCCGAAGTTTTTTCCGCTAAGGGATCAAAAGCTAGGAAAAAAAGGTCAGAATAAAGAAGACCTTTTCTTTTAAGAGAATATTTCTTATTGATGACTACTGTTTCCGAGTAGTAATTTTTGTTTGTATTAGTAGAGGTGGGAGTGAAAGGTTCACACAGGGGAAACAAGACATTTAAGTACCGTGGAGGCTTCCAGCAGCAATCCTCGGGTTTCAGAACACGGCTGAGGGCCAGTCTTTGATGATTACTCCGTGCGCGGCTTTTTCCTAGGGGTTTCTGAAACACTCTAGAAAAAGGACAGAAATCACCTGAACAATCAAATGGACACAGGAGGTCTTAAAAGGGTGGAGGAGTGAGTACCTTGCTTAGTATTTTAACTCAGAAACTCTGAACGCAGAGGAAAGGCCCACTGGGCAAAGAGCATCTTAGTCCTCGGGTAAATCTGCCTTAATGTGTACACATGTTGGAGAAGTGGGATGAAAGCCCTTGCTTGTTCCCCTCTCTCAGTCCCCCCAGAACACCTGATGAGAGAGAACAAGAGAAGAGGGAAGCGGTTCCCTTGATGTTCTGTATCTTGCTCAGGTTCCTGCATAGACAGATTGCCTCCTTTATAATTCCATGATTTATTTTGGGAAGGATACGGGTCTGTGGCCTCTCGTGTTCTCCAGGAAATCCTGGACTGCAAGTTTGTAGATAGAGGGTGTGGGGGTGGGCGAAAAGTGGAGGTGGCCTTCCCTTCTGCCCCCACCCCCACCCCAAGGGACCTCCGCGCCACCCCTCGGCTCTCTCTCTCTCTCTCCCTACCCCGCAGGATCTACACCGGATGCGACATGGACCGTCTGACCCCCTCGCCCAACGACTCGCCGCGCTCGCAGATCGTGCCCGGGGCCCGCTACGCCATGGCCGGCTCTTTCCTGCAGGACCAGTTCGTGAGCAACTACGCCAAGGCCCGTTTCCACCCGGGCGCGGGCGCGGGTCCCGGGCCGGGTACTGACCGCAGTGTGCCGCACACCAACGGGCTGCTGTCGCCTCAGCAGGCCGAGGACCCGGGCGCACCCTCGCCGCAGCGCTGGTTTGTGACGCCGGCCAACAACCGGCTGGACTTCGCGGCCTCGGCCTACGACACGGCCACGGACTTCGCGGGCAACGCGGCCACGCTGCTCTCGTACGCCGCGGCGGGCGTGAAGGCGCTGCCTCTGCAGGCTGCAGGCTGCACCGGCCGCCCCCTCGGCTACTACGCCGACCCGTCGGGCTGGGGCGCGCGCAGCCCCCCGCAGTACTGCGGCACCAAGTCGGGCTCCGTGCTGCCCTGCTGGCCTAACAGCGCCGCGGCCGCCGCGCGCATGGCCGGCGCCAACCCCTACCTAGGCGAGGAGGCCGAGGGCCTGGCCGCCGAGCGCTCCCCGCTGCCTCCCGGCGCCGCCGAGGACGCCAAGCCCAAGGACCTGTCCGATTCCAGCTGGATCGAGACGCCCTCCTCGATCAAGTCCATCGACTCGAGCGACTCGGGGATTTACGAGCAGGCCAAGCGGAGGCGGATCTCGCCGGCCGACACGCCCGTGTCCGAGAGCTCGTCCCCGCTCAAGAGCGAGGTGCTGGCTCAGCGGGACTGCGAGAAGAACTGCGCCAAGGACATTAGCGGCTACTACGGCTTCTACTCGCACAGCTAGGCCGCCCCTGCTTGCCCCGGCCCAGCCGAGGCCCGGACCCCCAGCCAGCCCCTCACAGCTCTTCCCCAGCTCCGCCTCCCCACACTCCTCCTTGCGCACCCCCTCATTTTATTTGACCCTCGATGGCCGTCTGCAGCGAATAAGTGCAGGTCTCCGAGCGTGATTTTAACCTTTTTTGCACAGCCGTCTCTGCAATTAGCGCACCGACCTTCAACTTTGCTGTAAACCTTTTGGTTTTCCTACTTGCTCTCCTTATGTGGAGTTATCCTCCTACAATCCTCTTCCCCTCGTCTTTTTCTCACCTCCTCCTCTTTCTTGTAATGAAACTCTTCACCTTTAGGAAACCTGGGCAGTCCTGTCAGGCAGCAGCGATTCCGACCCGCCAAGTCTCGGCCTCCCCATTAACCATAGGATGTTGACTCTAGAACCTGGACCCACCCAGCGCGTCCTTTCTTATCCCCGAGTGGATGGAGTTGGATGGATGGTAGGGATGTTAATAATTTTAGTGGAACAAAGCCTGTGAAATGATTGTACATAGTGTTAATTTATTGTAACGAATGGCTAGTTTTTATTCTCGTCAAGGCACAAAACCAGTTCATGCTTAACCTTTTTTTTCCTTTCCTTTCTTTGCTTTTCTTTCTTTTCTCATACTTTCTCTTCTCTTTCTCTCTTTTAATTTTCTTGTGAGATAATAATATTCTAAGAGGCTCTAGAAACATGAAATACTCAATAGTGATGGGTTTCTCACTTTTCAATCCGTTGCATGAAATAATTACTATGTGCCCTAATGCACACAAATAGCTAAGGAGAATCCACCCAAACACCTTTAAAGGATAGGTGTCTGTTCATAGGCAAGTCGATTAAGTGGCATGATGCCTGCAAAGCAAAGTCAACTGGAGTTGTATGTTTCCCCCCACCTTCCTTCTAAATAGAATAGCTCGACATCAGCAATATTATTTTGCCTTATTTGTTTTTCCCCAAAGTGCCAAATCCATTACTGGTCTGTGCAGGTGCCAAATATGCTGACAAACTGTTTCTGAATATCTTTCAGTACCCTCTCCACCTTTATATGCTGTAAATCTTTGTAATGAATACTCTATTAATGATATAGATGACTGAATTGTTGGTAACTATAGTGTAGTCTAGTGAAGATGAATTGTGTGAGTTGTATATTTTACTGCATTTTAGTTTTGAAAATGACTTCCCCACCACCTAGAAACAGCTGAAATTTGACTTCCTTGGGAGAACACTAGCGTTAATGCAAGTAAGACTGATTTTCCCCTAAGTCTTGTTATATTTGATAAGGAGCATTAATCCCCCTGGAAATAGATTAGTAGGATTTCTAATGTTGTGTAGCAAACCTATACTTTTTTGTATTTAAAAATTAATGTGAAATATGCATCATACACAATATTCAATCTAGATTCCAGTCCATGGGGGGATTTTTCCTAATAGGAATTCAGGGTCTAAACGTGTGTATATTTTGGCTCTTCTGTAAATCTAATGTTGTGATTTTTATATTTGTTTCGTTTTGTCTGTGAACTGAATAATTTATACAAGTACACATTCCATTGAGAAACGTTTTGTTTTTTGCTCGTTTGTATCGTCTGTGTATAACAAGTAAAATAAACCTGGTAAAAACGCTAACTATGGTGTTTGAAAGCAGTTTACAGTTTGAAAATGATTTAATTATTATAGGTGATGACATTTAAGGGTTAAGGAAGACTAGCCCATCCCCACTCCAATATGGGCAGCCTGTTTAATGGAAACCACCTCCCAATCCTCCCTTAATTTTGTTTTATAGTACTTCCAGGAATTACTTTTTTCTTCTTATTTATAATTATTTAGCTACCTATTAGCCAAGTTTCACTTTTCTGCGCTCATTTTCTTTTTTCAGGAAAACATATGCACTTTTCTCATATTTATCTGATTCTCTCTGAAGTTGGAAATAATGCGAGCAGGAAAAGGAGGTTCTTTAAATAAGGAGTTAAACATTTCTTTAAATTTCACAGAGTAAGGCGGGAGACGTTGGCCGAAAGTAGGGTATAATTTAAATGCATGTCAAAATAGGATGTTGACCGCAGATTTAGAAAATTATGGTTGTATATACGAGGCCTTGGAGGTGAGTGGCGAATCTGTAAACGCAGACACAGAACGGCCTACATTTCTTGATTGGATGGTTTCCGAGGATTGGGCAGGGCAAAGACCCGTAGAACAAACTCGCGAAAGGGTCGTTTTTTAACAACCGAGCTTAAAACTGCTTCTGGGAGGTATCTGGGATGGGAGTAAGGGCACTGCTCTGTCCCTTCGGTAGTGGAATCTTGTGCCAGTCCCGTCCAGGCCAGATCCCTACACACGTAGGGAACAACTTCAGAAATGCGAAATTCCAACCTGGGGGGCGCTGCGTCTTAGTGAAGTCCGCAGAGCTTTTTTACCTCGTGGAGAAGCGACTTTTGTACTTTTGTCTCCAAGAAAAGGTGATCCAGGCAAGAGGCGGAAAATGGTTCCACCTTCTTGCTTAGTCTGTGCCAGCCTCAGGTTATGGGGCTAAATTTGCCTTCCACCTAGACATTGTCCTGTGTCCTCTCTGCAGTTTGACAGATGGAAAGAGGCCTCAAATTTCTAATTAAATTGAAAATTCGAGGGAGGATAAAACCGACTTGCCTTCCCTGGACAATTCTGCCACTAGACGGCGTTCCGTGGAGTTTTGTCTGCCACATAGAAAAGCGATGACTGAATTTCCTTTGTGTTTCTTTCCCCTCCTCACACCTAAGAACTAAGAGGACAAAAGTAGAAGACACGGTGCAGGTGTGGCAAGTGAAGTGGGGGAGTGCATTCGTGTAATCACTCACCCGACCCCGGCTGCGCTCCTCCGACCCAGCCGCCCACTCCCGCCTAAGAGGAGGAGCACGTGCGGTCTGGAGGTCGCAGGGCCGGAAGCCAGGGGTTGCCGGGCTGGAGGCCGCGGGGGGCCGCGCTCTGCGTTCCGCTGAGGCCGGGCCGCGGGAGGGCGGGAACCCGGGAACCCGGCTCTGCCTGCTGCCCTCGGGACAGTCACAGTGAGCAAAAGAGTCGGTGTCATGTGCGTAAACGAAGCTCTTAGGCGCCGAGGATAGATTTCACAGGAACGTAGTGCCTTGTTCCGAAAGACGCGCTTTGGTTGATATTAGGAAGTATTTTTAAAAAATTGGGGAGGTCGTTTCCCTTGCAGCTCCGCCACCATCTGCTGTGTGGACTGAGTCAGCGTGAGGTAAATTTGCAGCTTTGCGCTCCTCTCCGAGGCATTGTGCTTTCTTGTCCCTTTAAAACATGATCATTTCTCCTCGCTTCCAAGAAGTCTTGGGTGTCTGGTGAAGTGACACTGTCAGTGTGTCTGAGAGGCTGCTGCTGTTCAGAGGAAATCAGATGGATTTGGGAGGTCCTTTGGGAATCAAAGTTCGCGTCCCCAGTTTGAAGAGAGTTGCCTTTTCTCTCCTGAGGGCAGGGGTCAGGGGATAGCCAGACAGGAACGGCGATGCCTCTCCGTAAACTCAGATCTCCTCAGTTTTAACAGTGTATTTTCAAAAAGGGACAGGAAGTAAGAAGGTGGCAAGCGTGCGGCTAGCACAGTCTTCTGGCTGGTGCCTTCCCGCCACTCGCAACCCGCGCCATCTTAACTGTTTTTCAGTGTCCCCCGGGGTTGAGCGTGCGGGCGGCGGGTGCTGCTTGGGCCGAGACACGCTGCGGCCTGGGTTCTTAACCTTCCAGGTGGACGCCGCCCGTCGGGGTAGACGGAGGCGGGAACAAAGCGCACTGCGGCGAGGCTGCAGCTTGGCCCTGGTGCACCCGAGCTCAGAGCAGCTGGGACGGGCGTTTGGGAGCTCCCCCAGGTGCGGGGCCGCTCCTGAGGCCTGGGCCGGGGCTCTCCTGCTTTGTCGTCTGGCGGGCTGGGGCCCCCGGGCTGTCCCAGCCGGGGATCCAGGTCAGAGGTCCAGGCCGAGAAGCAGGCTGTGAGGCGCGACTGGAAGTCCAGGCCCAATTCAGGCTGCGGGTCTCAGCCGGGGTCCAGGCAGTCTCTGAGTACCTCCGACCCACCCCCCCAACCCCAGTATCGGGAGGAGAAGGGCCGTGACCACGTCTCTGGCCTAAGCCCGCAGCCTCTACCCGCTGCTCTTTCAGAGCCAGGCCTGGCAGCTGAATAGCATTTAGGACGTGGGCTCCTGTTTCGGACTAGCAGAAACTTACTGAACAGTTTGTTTCAAAAATCAGGTTGTTTCTGTCTTTTTAGGACCGACTTACATCACTGGAGCTTTTAAAATGTAGTAATTTAAGGTCTATGGAGAACTTTCTGAACATTTTATCCCCTGCAGTAAACATTTTCTTATAAATCTCACTGCTACAACTCTTTGTGACTTAACCTTTTTTGGGGGTGGTATTGAGTATTAATTTTTTTTTAGCACTGAGGCTTTAAAGGATGCTCTACTTTCTGCTTAAGATGCAGGTTTGGAACAAAAGTTTCATTGAATAGAGGCCGTTTATATTCCCCGAGTTTAAAATGCTTCGTAGATACTTGGACAACCTATGTGTTCATTAAGTGATATTTATAAAATGTTTGGCCTGTCCTATCTGGTGCAGCACCTTTTGTGTGTGCATATATCAGTTAATTTATCAGCTAGGCATTTGGGTCATAAGACTGGAAAAAACGTAGAACCCATGCTTTTATATGAAAACAAACTTATGAAAGAAACAGCAACAATTATTATTTTTAGACAAATGTGCTTATGAAATAGCAACTTTAAAGCTAGTGATCAATTTTAAACATATTTAATTTACCCTGGCATGTTGGCGATTGCTTGGCTAATTTTGATGTTTGAAAGAGTAATATTTTAGCCTAACATCAGTAAAATCAGTTTTTAAAAACGTAACTGAGACTTTTTAAGGAAGTTGGATATGTGTGATTTATTGAACTTAGAGTCTGAGTGCAACAAGATTTACTTTTGGACAGTCGGGTTTTCTTTTACCAGAACAAAATAAGAGCCTCTCAGAGAAGAGTAGGCAAAATTTTAGGCATTGCATTTTACTTGGTTGAATTTAGTTGCTCTGAGATTTGTGTGTTTTCCTGGTTCCCATAAGTTTGTATGTTAGGTTGCCACACATTAAAAAATATATTCACTTGAAAAAAAATCCCATTGCTTTCACAATAAAGTAAACTTGATGGTGTGCAAATCACTGGTCTCATCTGAGCTGATTATATCTTCCTTGCCTGTATTTTACACCCACAGTATGGTTTGCAGTGGTGTTCAAGGCATGTCGTGAAAAATTTGATTTAAATAGTTCTGTTAAAGCAATGAAAAAACCACATGGCTTAATAGACCTTCTAGTGATAGCTCCCCCTCTTACTATGCTAACTCTGAAATAAATATGTAATCTAGTATTAGGAACACGGGATTCAGAAGACCCTTGCTGGTAATATTTAATTTAATAAACATACTAACTGTGACATTATTAATGCAATGAAGCTTGTACTACAATCTGATTCTTAGAGGTTGTTTGACCTATTACTTATCACTAGATTCCTTATAAATATACCCAACAATTTAGAACTTGGATTGTGTATTAAAATTATTTTGAATTCAAATCCTTAAAAATATCTACATGACAGGGCATTCATTTTAATGCAAAGTATTTATATTTGGGTACCCTGGCATACCTTTTATGAGAAAGAAGAGGAAGTTTAGGAGGGGAGGGCATCTCTAAGGATATGTGTCTGGTTGGTTTAGTCAATATAGTTATTTTGTTCCAACATTAGTAGAAAAAATATGTAAGATTAAATTTTGGAGCAAGAGTTGACTATGTTTTGATGGTTACTAAGAAATGGCAAATTAAACTTTCTGATTGAAAAAGAAAACAAATCGTGCTTATATTAGGTTTAACACTTCTATTAGGTTTCTTTAGGTTTAGATTTCATACATCTCTTCATGTTAGCAAAAGGGTACTCTGTGGGTAAAAAGCCTTTACATTACAGTCTTATTTCAGGTGTCTAAAAAAAGAAGAAAGCCAACAATGTTCTCAAACCTCAGGGTCTTCCTAGCTCACATTTAAACTTTCAAGATGTATTTGTCATTTATTTTGCCATTCCTAGTATGAGAGGGAAGGCATTTTTCAATCTTAGGAAAATTCAGAAGCAATTTTTTGGTTCTCAGTTAATTCAGTTTCATCTTAAAAGTTCAAATTTAGCAAAGCACATGTTCCCTTGTTCATGCCAAGTGTGATAAAAACTAGTCGAAAAATAAAACCATTGCAAACAAGTAGAGCACTGCACTTCACTGCACACTATACAGGCCACATCATTTCTAGGACTGATGTCACTGCCTGCTGGGTTGCCATTTGTGGGCACATGTTAGTCTGCCTTTGAAAGCTAATAGAAGGCATTGGTATTTCAGTTATATATGTCTGTTTGAATTGTGTATGTGTTTTAAATATCCTCTCTGAGTTGTGATATGCACACCCGTGAACATTCAAACATTTGCCATCTTTTATCAACAAAAGGTTATTCTTTTTAGAGCTCCAGGATGTTATTTTCTCCCTATGCACTAGGAGATAATACTTGCTTTGTATCTAAAAGATGAATTTGCAGAACCACTTGTATCCCGTTATAATGTAGTCAAATTATAGGCTTCTTTGTGGAGGTACAACTATTTAATTTAATCTTTGTATAGACAATATTAAGCTATCACATAATTTTTTTAGTTCAGCATCCTTGACCTTACTGAATAAAATACATATGCATGTTATGTAGATTCAGGTTAGGCCATAACAATCAATACAGACATTTTATGAGAACTTCGCAGTTATCATACCTATTATTTTGAATGGCTTGCTCAATTGAGAATTTACTGAAGGCCGAAGTATTGCTTCTAATTAAGTACGTTTCAAAAGGTGGAGTATTTTTATAACCGAATGTGTTTTCGAATTGCAAAATTATAATTTCGGAGATAATTTTTACCAAATAATAGCAATGTTTACTACCTAGCACCTTCCTTTGAGAAAATAGAAACTATAATGAGGACTCATCCTTTCACAGTTTACTTACCATTGAACGCTATATATTTTGTTCAAATAAAATCTTTTTTTCTACCGCTGTCTTAATTTGCTATTTTCTTAAAATGACTGTGTTCTTAATAATTCTTAGAGTTCATTCACCTTCGGGATTCACTCTTAATTTATGCTTTCATTCTGCTTTGTTCCTATGGAGAAAGGCAAAAAAACTTACTGACTTCCTTCTCAACAAATTTGTTCTTTCCTCTTCCAACTCTGCTCTCTCTTTGACACTTATTTTGCCCTTGTTGACTCTCTTGCCAACAACTTTTTTTTTAACCTAATCTTTTTTTTCTCACACTACCACCCTGAACCTGAATCTTTATAGAATCTATGCCTGATTCATCAGTTTGTTTATTTCAGATCAGAACTTTTCTATTTTCCCCAAAAGCAATTGGGGGAAAAAGCAGTATTTTGGGACAAACATTGGGTAGAATATGTTTTTCTATTGCACCTCCCTACATTATTGTACTTTTTCCTTATGAACTTCTCTACTCACATCATCTCTTGATAGTCATTTTTCCATTATCTTGTTTCTTTTTGTATTTGTGAAAGGACAACTTGATATTTTTGTCTCTTATTGGTATTTCTGTTATGTTCTTTACACATAACATTTTTAGCTATGTGAGGCACTGCATTTATCCCTGCTCTCTTTTGTTGTACTTAGGACTCATGTTTCAATACTTTCTTTGATCATTTTCAATTCAGCTTTCTCATGTGCACGGACATTACAGTCTTTCTTACTAAGTTCGCCAGTGTCCTCTTAACCAAATGTAACAGCCTTATTACAGACTAATCTTTATTCTCTTAGCTATTTAAAAATCATAATTAGCCGTTTGGGTGATTGAGAATCACAGATTCTGCAACTCCTTCATTTTCCCCTTTTTCTTCCAGCGTTTCTTGTATGGTTCTCTTTTTGCTTGCTCATTCATTCATTCATTCATTTATTTTATAGGTTTCCATAGCGTTTGCTTTTCACAGGATATGTCCTCATATGGCTCTCCTAAGAAAACTTGCTAGACATGTGACATGTGATATGGAAGAAAGGTGGAGGAAAGAAGATCTGGTAATGTTTTTCTGAATACATCTTTTCAACCCATTTTCTAACAGCCTTCCCCTACTCCATGGTTTCTTATTTCTTGTAGCCTAATACATTTTTCTGGATTGCCCTTCCTTGAACCATCTGATGCCAATTCACTTTCTCTTTACTCTTCATCTAAGTTTAGCATGATGAAGATTAAGAGTAATTTTTTTAAAAGCTAAGTTTTTTTAGTTAATATTAATTTAACCCCTTGAGAAGATTGCAGAATGAAGTGTATGTGCCGCTATTAAATACAAAGGGTTTTTATAATTACCTGCATATATCTTATTAAGTAAATACATCACTGTCACCCCTTTTTCAACATAGACACAAAAAACAAAGTATGAAACCTAAGAGATTCAGGCCTTGCAGCTCATGAGAAACAGTTTTACTTGCATTACCACTTCTTTAGAAAATTCTGTTCCTAAGTTTACACTTTAAAGTGACATACATTTAAAATTTTATTTTAAATTCTTTTCCTTTAGGGTCATATTTCAAAATATAAATTGTGTGTGAGTGTGTGTAATGTGTATGTGTAATAGGATGATGAGTCTGGAGAATAAGAACATAAAATCAAGAAAAGCAAATAGGGGATTTTTTGATACTCCCTACATTTTGCTTTTCTAGGTGCTGTCATGACTGCTCTTTGAGGATCTTCTGTTAGAGTCTGAAGTACTCTTTCACTAATCTCCTATTTATGCAAATAAATATGTACTTCCTAACATTAGGATCAATAGTCTTTAAATTTGTTATTACTTAATTTGCACATAGTACAATTTCCATTTGAATAAGAAGTTGGTAAAAATGCCATATCAAAAAGCATTTGTAAAACTGAATATTTGTAGTTGGTGTCATGGAAATTTAGTATGTAAGATACCCGTATTAAATGAGTTTTGAAAATACAGGTTTCAAAGCAACTTGATTCCTATGGTATAGTGGAAAACAGTGGGCATGAATAAGAGGCTTTATTTCTATGATTTCCACTATCCTCATTTGTAAAATGAAGTTATAATTAATCTTTCAAATACCTTCCACACTTAAATACTGTGCTTTTTGTGGACTTCTGACTGCCTATGCAGTTTTGAGTTCAACTTTCTGAGCTAGGTAGAACCTCTAGAGCAGTGGCTTTCAAAAATTTTAAACTGGGACTCACAGTAATAAGCATATGTACATGCACACAAACAAAAGTTTCACAAAATAATGTTTACCTGTATCACATTTGATATACTGTGATTTTTTTTTTGTTTAATTTCATTGAAAAGAAAATTCTCGTTATGAACTAGTAAATTTATTTCATGATTTTCTAATACACAGAGAATTGAAGTTTGAAAACCACTGCCATAGTGATACTGTTAATTTAACGAGTCTAGAATGTTGTTTTCTCTTAGGTCTCTACACACATATATTGATATTTTTAGAATGGTAGACTATACATGTTAGCAATCGTGGGAATCACTTTTTATGTAATAACACACTTGAGTGTGATTGGGAGTAAAGATGGAGAAACTGTTCTTTACAGTATTCCATGATTATCTGCAGGGTTTTTTTGTTTGTTTTTGTTTTTTTAAATCATTAAGGCATCTCTCTTTAAGATTGCTTTATTTTATTTAGGACTTTTTCTTATCTTTATGTTTCTTTTTTTCACTTCAGATTTCTCTCCCTTTTCTCTTTCTTTCTCTGCCCCCCACCATGCACTGCAAGCATACTGATTTATTGAAAATCAAGGTGGCTTCTGGTCATGGGGATAAACAGGCCCACACTTGGTGTGGTTCTTTGCATGAACTGCCTCCTTCCCTTTCCTGACACTAAGGCACAACTGAGTGGAGGGAAGAACTTAGCAGCAACTTCTCCTATCCTCTAGGTCAGTGGCTTCACCTTTGAAACACCAGGGGAGTTTAAAAAATTATCAGTCTCTCTGGGTTTGGTGGCTCACACCTGTAATCCCAGCACTTTGGGAGCCTGAGGCAGGCAGCTCACGAGGTCAAGAGATCCAGACCATCCTGGCCAACATAGTGAAACTCTGTCTCTACTAAAATGCAAAAAAATTAGCTGGGCGTGGTGGTTCATGCCTGTAGTCCCAGCTACTCGGGAGGCTGAGATAGGAGAATTGCTTGAAGCTGGGAGGCGGAGGTTGCAGTGAGCCGAGGTCATCCTACTGCGCTCCAGCCTGGCGCCTGGCGAAATAGCGAGACTCTGTCTCAAAAAAAAAAAAAAATTGTCATTCCCAGATTCACACCCCATCCCAAAGAAATCAGGAAATGAGCATCTGGTGTTGAGATGCACATATCTGTACTTTTTAAAGATTCTTAAGATATTCTAGTGTGCTGCAAGTCTGGGAGCCACTCTGGGTTTTTTGTTTGTTTTTATAATGAAACAGTAGGTTATTTATTTATTTATTTATTTATTTTTACAGCTATTAATGGTGGCATAGTAGTTTATAGGTAGTTTTTTAATCCTCTCCTTCCTCCCACCCTCTACCCTCAAGTAGGCCCCACTGTCTATTGTTGCCATCCTTGTGTTCATGTGTGCTCAGTGTTTAGTTTCCACTTACAAGTGGGAATGTGATATTTGGTTTTTTGTTCCTGCACTAATTTGCTTAGGATAATGGCCTCCAGCTGCATCTATGTTGTGCAACGGAAATTTTTTTTTAATGGCTATATAGAATCCCATGATGTATATGTGCTGTATTTTCTTTATCCAGCCCACCATTGGTGGGTATATAGATTGATACCATGTCTTTGCTAATGTGAATAGTGCTGTGATGAACATACAAATACATGTGTGTTTTTGGAAGAATGATTTATATTCTTTTGGGTATATATGCAGTAGTAGGATTGCTGGGTTGAATAGTAGTTCTGTTTTAAGTTCTTTGAAAAAACTCCAAATTGCTTTCCACAGTGGCTGAACTAATTTACATTCCCACCAGCAGTATATTAGCTTTTCTTTGTAAGCTTGCCAACATGTTATTTTCAGACTTTTTAATAATAGCCATCCTGACTGGTGTGAGATGGTATCTCATTGTGGTTTTCATTTGCATTTCTCTAATGATTTGTCATGCTGAGTGTTTTTTAAAATATGCTTGTTGGCTACTTGTGTGTCTTCTTTTGAGAAAGTGTCTGTTCATGTCCTTTGCCCATTTTTTAGTGGGGTTGTTTGTTTTTTGCTTGTTGTTTAAATTCCCTATAGATTCTGGATATTAGAATTTTGTCAGATGAATAGTTTACAGATATTTTCTCCCATTCTGCAGGTTGTCTGTGTACTCTGTTGATAGTTTCTTTTGCCATGCAGGAGCTTTTTAGTTTCATTATGTCCCATTTGTGTATTTTTTGTTTTGTTGCATTTGCTTTTGGAGGCTTTGTCATGAATTCTTTGCCAAGGCCTATATCCAGAATGGTATTTCCTAGGTTTTCTTCTAGGTTGTTGTAGTTTTAGGTCTTACATTGAAGTCTTTAATTCATCTTGAGATGATTTTTGTATATGGCATAAGAAGAGGGCCAGCTTCAATCTTCCACATTATGGCTAGCCAGTTATCCCAGCACCATATATTGAATAGGGAGTTCTTTCTACACTGCTTTTTATTGTCAATTTTGTCAAATATCAGATGGTTGTAGGTGTGCAGCTTTATTTTTGGGTTCTGTAACCTGTACCATTGGTCTATGTGTCTATTTTTGTACCAGTACCATGCTGTTTTGGCTATTATAGCCTTGTAGTATAGTTTGAAGTCAGGTAGCCTGATGCCTTTGGCTTTGTTCTTTTTGCTTACAATTGGACTGGCTTTGGGGGAATTTTTTTTTTTTTTTGATTCCATATGAACTTGAGAATAGTTTTTTCTAATTCTGTAAAAAAAATGATTTTGGTAGTTTGATAGGGGTAGCATGGTCACCTTTTAGAACTGGTTGTTTATCTCCTTGACTGTAAGAGAAAAGTGACCTGGAATACATTGTCTTCTCACTTTCTGAATAAAAGAAGCATTTGTACTCTTTCTCCAGTTCATCATGATAAAATATGATGATTACTGCTGTATCTAGAAACTCTGCAGTCATTCATGAGGTGGCCTTTTTCTAGATAGACTGAAATTGGAAGGTTGTCTATAAGTAATGTGTGTTTAACATCTGATGTCATTCTCAAAAAATTAATGCCAGAGCATCAAGAATAGTTTTAATCCATGGAACAATACAGAATTCTAATGGTAGGAAGTCTGTATAAGCAATGCCATCCATATACCATATTTTAATTCAGTTATACAGGGATTACCTCTAAATATGTCAGATGGAAAAATATCTTCCTCTTAAAAATGCTTCCAGATACAAGCAGCTTACTCAGATAGCTTCATAGTCCATGGCAGCCTCCCAAGTCATTCATTTTTAAGTAGTTGCATCTATTTGAGTCATGATGTGAATATTACCTAGCAAACTGAGTCACAAATTAATTAATGCATTTGAGAAGTTGTTGTATTTGGTATATTGTAATAGAAATATCAGAGAAGATTTGTATTCTTGTTTCATTCAGATTCAGGATTCACTAAAATATGAAGAGTTATTATTGCTATTATTATCCCTAGGAATAATAAGTTAATATTAATTGATTGCATTTGTGTTTTACATAATATTTAATATATGGAAACATTATACCATAACTAGAAGATAGAATGCAATGAGAAACACAATTGTAGAATATGAAAACTCACCAGCTCTAGGATTCAAAATGGTTAAAATTCAAATAGGTAAAAGGAAAATGCTTGGTTAAGTATACTGGGATTTTCTAAGCTTACAGTATTAGAAAAGCCATATAATTTTTGTTACGTACAAATATTTTAGTTTATACAATCTTTAGAAATCTTCAGGTTCTGGGTTTTAAAATAAAGGAGAATAACAAGAAGAAAAGTTAAAGTTATTGATTCTACTTAATTTTTACACTACATAATACCCACCACTCCAAATGCAACATTTCATGTAAGCTGGAATTAAGTATTTATTAATGTTCAAGAAACTAGGCAGTCATATGATCATGGCTTATTATAGCTTACTCCTAAATTTAGAAGTGTTTCCAGATTGAAAAGCAGTAAAAGAATTAGAGAACAAATGCACAGTTTTTAGTTTGTTCCTTGTTTTATATTTAATATATATTTTTGAAACTAGATTTCATTATCCTAATCATACTGTATTGAACCTTTTAAAAGAGTAAAGTAAGATTGTGTTAGAATCTTTTGAAATCCCTAAGTTTTATTTGTGTAATTATATATCTTTTTTTTTTTTTTTTTTTTTTTGAGACGGAGTTTCACTCCTGTTACCCAGGCTGGAGTGCAATGGCGCGATCTCAGCTCACCGCAACCTCCGCCTCCTGGGTTCAGGCAATTCTCCTGCCTCNTGCAATGGCGCGATCTCAGCTCACCGCAACCTCCGCCTCCTGGGTTCAGGCAATTCTCCTGCCTCAGCCTCCCGAGTAGCTGGGACTACAGGCACACGCCACCATGCCCAGATAATTTTTGTGTTTTTAGTAGAGACGGGGTTTCACCTTGTTGACCAGGATGGTCTCGATCTCTTGACCTCGTGATCCACTCGCCTCGGCCTCCCAAAGTGCTGGGATTATAGGCGTGAGCCACCGCGCCCGGCCTGTATAATTATATATCTTTTGTTTGTTCAATTGACATACTTTCTAGAAATGATATGTAGTCAAATTTTTATTATTTAGGCATTTCCTGTTTCCGAATTATCTGTGTACATTGCTTCTCACTTGTTCCCATCTGCCAAGCTTTTGATTACTTTTACTTCTTATTTTTACTAGACAAAAAAAAGATAAGTGTATAGTAAAAATGAAATCTGTGTATTAGTAAATATAATTTGGCAAGAAGGGGGATACAAATATTTCTAAAATGAAATCTTTGTACTAATACATTTCATTTATTCTTGCTTTTTTGTTGTTTTGAACTACAATTAAACAAAAAGATCCTAGTTTATTTATTTGCAAACTTCAAGCAACATTGCAATAGTTAATTTCATAGAAATCCTAGTGAAGATGTTCTTATCAAGGTGAACTAAGACAGGAATACCTGACTGAAAGCTCAAGATTTCTCTGCCAGTAGTTCCAAGGTCTTGCTGATAGATCTTGAAGCTGATGTCTGACCACTCCTCACTTTTCCTGTGACTTGCCAGTTGAGAAAGGAGCAATAGTGGACAGTGTTACACTCCTATTTCATGTTTTTGTTTAGGGTTATTGTGATTTAGATGAATTTCCTTTCTCTCCTTCTATCTCCTTTGCTTTTATAACTTTGAGAAATGAAAAGTAGCTTGCTTCATAGACAGATAAAAACTTTAGGATCCTTTATCTGACGATATAAACTGATAGAACAAATGCTTTCTATATGGATTTATTTTGATTAGCAAGCCTCTGTTAATTGAAAACTATGATTTGAGGCATTATATAAGGCACCATGGAGATTGTAAGATGAATTAAATATAGATTTGCTATGATTTGTGAAAATGCTGTATTGCAAGATAAAAAATGGTGAGAGTAATGGGGTCTAGAATAGAAGCACAGGAAAAATCCTATGGAAGCCCAAGGGAGGGTGTAGTTATGTCTAGCTGAGAGAATTATGAAAGCCTTTATGATGTGATATTTGTTGAGGTTGGACTTGCAGATTTCCTGGGGTGGAAAGGCATTCTGGGCAGAAAAAACTCATAAGTAAAGTCTATGAGGTAGGAAGCAGAGACCTATTTGAAAAATAGGTTTTCATGCTTGGGAAACACAGTGAGTAGAGGAGGTAAAAAGAAGGTAAGATTAGAAATCTAGGTGCCATATAAAGGAACACTTCAAGTGTTAGGTTAAGATAAATTGGACCTCTGATCAAATGGAAATAAGAGTTTGATTAAACTTAATTGACTTTTATTATGAATTCCAGTACTGTAGAAGGAACAATGTGAACTACTGCACAACTTATATTTCCCAATTAGTATTTTTAGGATTTCTTTTATTTTCTTTCGTTTTTTTTCTATTTCTTTTGAGATAGAGTCTTATTCTACTACCCAGGCTGGAGTGCAGTGGTGCAATCTCGACTCACTGCAACCTCCGCCTCTGGGTCACTGCAACCTCCGCCTCTGGGTTCAAGCGATTCTCCTGCCTCAAACCTCCAAGAAGGGGGGACTACAGGCGTATGCCACCACACCTGGCTAATTTTTGTATTTTTAGTAGAGATGGGGTTTCACCATGTTGGCCAGCAGCCTGGTCTCGAATTCCTGACCTCAGGTGATCCGCCTGCCTCAGCCTCCCAAAGTGCTGGGGTTACAGGCGTGAGACACCACGCCTGGCTGGGATATATTGCTAATTCTGAACACATTGATCTCATTATGTTTTAACATCTTCACCATTACGTTTTATGGATAAACCACACCTAACTTAACTACTTTCTTGCTTAAGTACATGTAGTTGTTCCTAGGCTTTTCTATTGTAAAAAGTGCTGTGTTGTACATTTATCTCTGTACTGTATACTTGTGTTAGATATCTACAAAATATGATTTCTATAAGTGGAATTTCTGGGCTAAAGGTCATATCAATTTATAGTTGCTCCATAAATATATGAAAATTTGTTTCCACACTCCCTCAAGAGTTCCAACTATGTCAGTCTTGACATAATTAAAAATTTGATCACATTGATAAGATTAAAAACTGGCATCTAAAATAGGAAGACATTCATTAACTAGGGAACATATAATGATGAGAGATATGTAATCCTGGGCTGGGATGGTATAAGAGAAAACTTACAGGAATAATGTGACATATCTTTCTAGATTGTTTTTACTTAAGGATTTGGGAGGAGTACATGTTAATTTCATTTTAAAACAAGTTGAAAAATATGAACGTAGAGTTTATGTTATTTCTTTTTTATTAGCAAAAAGGAATACTTATTCTATTTCACTGTTAATATATCTGACAGCACTTTACAAATTGGGAAGTATTATACAAATTTTATTACTGTGTTAGCCAGCAACAGGACATAAAATCTCTTTCACTTCTGAACCAAACCATCAATATATAAGAAAAAGGAATGAAAAATTGTTTATTCAAATGTTTTGATAGAATTACTATATAAACAAATCAGAAGGTATCATAGTTAATACCTTCTCTTTTTTCTGCTTCTTTCTTTTCAGTTCATAAGCAAACTTTTACGTTGCTTTCAGTAACTTCATTGTAATATGTGTTTGTTACACATTTTGCTTTTAATGAAAAAGCCATTTTTTACAGTTGCAGGCATCAATTTCTTTTTTCTGTCACCATGTAGTTTACATTACTCTCTTAACTGGCAGATGAGCTAAAGGGAACAGCTAAAAGTACTTAGCAGAACCTTGGAAAACAGGACTCTAATTTCCCAGCAAAATTCCATTGACACCAATAAAATATTTTTTGACTGTAATTTTTGCCATAATTGTGTACACATTTCTCATATACTCAGTTCTAATTTAAGCTTACTTAAATTTATATTTAAGATAACACATTGGGGCGAGGTGCTGTGGTTCACACCTGTAATACCAGCACTTTGGGAGGCCGAGGCCAGCGGATTGCTTGAGCCCAAGAGTTTGACACCAGCCTTAGCCAGACGGGGTACCTGTAGTCCCAGCTACTCGGGAGGCTCAGGTGGCAGAATCGCTTGAACCAAGGAGGTAGAGGTTGCAATGAGCTCAGATCACACCACTGCACTCCAGCCTGGGCCACAGAGACCCTGTCTTAAAAAAAAAAAAGATAATGCATTTAAAATAAAGAAGCACTAAGACAAGATCATGAATTTTCTGTCTGTATTTCCCAGGGAGGACAGTGATCAACAGAACTCTTTATCAAAATGTGTTGATATGTGTAATATAATAAAACATGCAAATGTGGAGCTGTTCTGTTGAAGCAGGGTGAGGTCCCTGGACTTCTGGTCATGGGGCCTTTCTCACTCGGTTCCTCCGGGGACTCCTGATGTGCCTCCAACAGTATCTAGGTGATTGGGAACACAGTGCAGGAAAAATGTTCTTTTAAGTGATTCTGATGCCCCTGCTTTTCAGGAAACATTAGAGAAAAATTCCTGTTGCTCAATGGATTAATCTGTATTCTTCTTTGTTCTAGGAAGACAGTAAATCCTGAATCTGATAATATGAAAAGCTAAAAGCCCAAAGTTTTAGGTTCTAGGTTTCTTGGTGAGGCAGACAGGTCTTTGAACTTCACTTTTTCATATTGTTTATTGATTTCCATGAGCTAAGCAAACATAATAAGAAGTTACCTCTGTGACCCTTGAGGAACTTTTCTATTGTGATTCATTGATCCTTTCCCTATGAATTTCCTTTAAAACTTGAGACTTGAAGGAAATTTTACAACTGGACTAGATGCTTTGGGCTCTGCTCCTGACTTACAGGATCTCCGAAGCCAAAGTAGTCATTCTGGTGGTAAAGCTAAAAAAGAACTCATTTTAAAAATAGTGATCATGTGTTTCCGAGATAAGTAAAGCTTTGGTGATTGGCTTATTGATTCATTCTAAAGGTAGATTTATTCCAGAATTTCTGCCTTAAATATTCTGTTGTAAGAATACAACTTTTTAAATGATCATGCTACAGATAAATCTGGTCACATAGCCAGAAAGCAATGACATGTGATAGATAGACTAAAGCCACTAATGCCAACTCTGTGCATTAAAATTGTGTGATTAGATCCAAAAGGAAGCTAGAAGTGCCATAAAGTGCTCCAATTGATGTTCAAAAATTATGAACTCAGATCAAATTGAAAAGGTTTTATACATTTAAACTTCAATGTTCTTGTTTTTTGTCAACATTCTTTAGCACTTTAAATTATTGTAGTAGTTGTTAACAATAAGCAGAGGACTCTAACCTGGAATGTTCTGGATAATCCTCCATATATCCATCAAATTAGTGTCCTTGTTTAATGCCACATCTTAAAAAAGTATCAAGTAAACTGTATTTACTTATGGACTTATTTAGAATTTTTAAAATGTTCTTTTTACCTTAAATTAATGAATGGATGGGGAGAATTGGTTATTCTGCATTTTCTAATGAAGTTCATTGCTTCTTTTTTTTTTTTTTTTTTTTAAACGGGTTTTTC
>NW_016107325.1:5796693-5810974 GCF_001604975.1 Cebus imitator
ACAGTCTTGCTCTGTCACCCCAGCTGGAGTGCAATTGGGAGATCTCAGCCCACTGCAACCTCTGCCTCCCGGGTTCACGTGATTCTCCTGCTTCAGCCTCCTGAGTAGCTGGGATTACAGGCGCCTGCCACCACACCCAGCTAATTCTTTGTATTTTTAGCAGAGATGGGGTTTTGCCATGTTGGCCAGGGTCGTCTTGAACTTCTCGCCTTAAGTGATCCACCCATCTCGGCCTCCCAAAATGCTGAGATTACAGGTGTGAGCCACTGTGCCCGGCCCTCATAGCTTCTTTAGTTCTGATCAGCAGTATGTGAATTCTCTGACCATTTAAGTAATTTTCTTAAAGAAAATATTTATGAAATGCTAATAAACTATTAAATGAACAAATAATACAATATGCGATAATTTTTACACCATTCCTACAGTACATAAAATTTTAATACAAACTTGATGTATACTTGATAACAACTTACATGTTTATTTTACCATCTGGTAAATGTGTAAACGATATTTTGAGAAGCACATTTCATATTCACTTTGACAACTTATCTTTGACAATATGTGCCCTATCTTATGTATCAACTGGAAGAATCTTGGAAATTTTTGAAAAAGATGAATCCAGGAAAAAAAAATTCATGTCCTAGTTTGTTTGTTTTAAAAATATTATTGGTGATTTGAGACTTACATTTTTGTACCAAGCTGAGGGATTTTGTTGTTTGCTGACTTTTACTAGACATCCTGCTAATTAGGGTAGAATAATCAGAGCAGCTTCCAAACATTATATCATGTACATCAAATCGTTTCCTACTAACACTGTAGGCCATAAAGGTAGCAATAATAAAATAAATATGGTTCTGCGTGTTGTTGTATAACAGTATCACATCTTTTACAGAATATTTGGCTTGCTATCACTTACGTCTAAATGTGGGATGATCATTTTTTCCAATGTGTTGTAATGAACCTCAAGTGAATAGCTTTTATCGAATACTTTAACAGCATTTATGAAACTTTGGCCTTCTGCCTTTTTATTTCGTTCTCTCTGCTTATTGATCTCGCTGGAATAAATCTTAGGGACTTACAGAAAACAAGGAAGCAGATAATTTCCATATTTAGTTTTAATGAACTATTAGTAGGTAATGATGTAAGAACCTTTGTAAAATATTATTGACTACCTCTACACACTAATTACTCTCTTTTCTATAATAAAGGGCTTTGATAAACAAATTACAAATTTTGGCTTTGATGAATTTATTTTTTATCACAAAATATTTAAATTGAAGTAAAAATAAAAACTCAAAGCCACAATTTTACATCTCTTAGATTTAGAAATCAAAATACAGTGGTATCTTAAAATTATTTGTTTAAATGACTCATATCATCAATTACTTTTTTATTTTAAATAGCAGTTTGAACTTTCCAAATTAGTTCTTATCATTTGCTTCCTCATAGTATACATATCTTACTATTATGATCATATAGCATAGTTTTGAGAAATATTGTCTGCTTATATCTTTATCTGCAGCTATGATATTGAGCTACATTATTCCTGATGCTTTATAAAGCTTATAACCTACTCTCTACTACAACCTTGTGGAATGAGCACTAACTTCATTTTATAGATAAGGAGATTGAGGCACAGAAAGTTGAGGCTATGTGCACTTTCCCATGGTTTATACAAGGAGTAAATGTTAAAGCAAGAATTTAACCTCAGATTTGTTTTGCCTGAAACCATGTTCTCTTCACTGTACTATTGGCCTCAAATTTTTAGCTAGGAGGGCATGAACCTGGAAGTATTTAAAAGTCCAACATAGTGTCATTTAGTCTTGGAAGCATGAAGCTGCTTGATATAGGTGTGAAATGCTAAGGGTGAAGCGTGGAATGAAAGAGAAGAAATGGGGTTGACCTTCTACAATCCCTGAAGCATTTTGATTTTACATTTTGTTGTTGTTGAGATGGATTCTTGCCCTGTCACCCAGGCTGGAGTGCAGTGGCACAGTTTCAGCTCACGGCAACGTCCGCCTCCTGGGTTCAAGCCATTCTCCTGCTTCAGCTTCCCAAGTAGCTGAAACTATAGGTGTGTGCCGCCACACCCTGCTAAATTTTGTATTTTTAGTAGAGATGGGGCTTCACTATGTTGGTCAGGTTGGTCTCGACTCCTGACCTCAAGTGACCCATCCGCCTCAGCCTCCCAAAGTGCTGGGATTATAGGCTGACTTTACAGTTTAAAATCTGCTTCTGTTCAAACTCTTATTGTGCATCCAACTCTTATCTCAGACCAATGCACAGGGTTTAGTTTGTCATAAAATGGATTTGAAATTCATTTCAAGCATATAAGAATCAACTACTCAGATTTTTTAAAAAAACCAAGCAAATGTAGTATCTCAGATACCATGGCAACTAAAAAAAATTCTTTTTTGAAATACCTAAGGTATTATAGTGATAATATTAATATACTTATTGAATGTTTCCTTCATGATACTGTTCTTTTACATATTACACATTAGTAATTTAATCCTCATAACAATCATGTGAGATTGATGCTATTATTATTTCCATTTTGCAGATGAAGAAACTGAAGTATAGAGAGGTTAAGTGGCTTGCCTAAGGACACAGTAAATAATAGTTGAGCCAGAATTTGAACTCTGGCAATCTGGTATCAGAGTCATGACTATTAGTAGCAGTAGTATTAAGATAAATGGGATGATAATGGACTTCTCTTTCAGGGTGATTGCTACAAGAAGTATGAAGAAAAACTTGGATAGAATGGAAGCTAAGAACTTGAAGAAGAAAGCAAATCTGCAATGTTTTAGGTTGGTGCAAAAGTAATTGTGGTTTTTATCATTGGAAACAATTGCAAAAAGCCACAATTACTTTTGCACCAATGTAATATTGTTTAAAACTTTATTTAATGATGTAAATATGAACAAAACAAATCGATAATTTGCTTTTCATTTTTCAAAAAAGAATTAGGTTTTTATTTCAATTATACAATATTTATTATTTCTTCCAAATGAAATAATAGGAACGTATATTGTTTGTGAATCTTTCAAATGATTCCTCTTTATTGGTCTCTCATGGTTCTTTATAGTTTACATTAAGAGGGACTATTTAAGAATTTTAAAAAGTTTAGGATATGTAACCTTTTTAAAAAAATAGATGATGAACAGAAAATTTTCACCTTTTGCTCAAAATTATCAGTGCCTCAGTGATATTTTTGTTGTACAACTTCCTTTGTACAAAGAAAAGCATACCTTGGTAAAATAGTTTTAATTTCAAATTAGAAAAATTATTTTTACCAGTAACATTGCAGATTTTAAAAGAAATAATAGTACTTATAGAATTAATCAGAAGCTTGTTAAATTCATGTGGAATCATCTAGTTTCTTAGTTCCTTATTTGGCCAGTAACAATGATCAGGACCTCTGAGAGAGATTGCCAAAATGAAAAATTTTAATAGCGTATTTGATGTTTTATTGAATACAAGATCAATTGAAATACTTATGTGGAATATATGGTAGGCCTAATCACTGGGTATATATGCTTAGACAGCAAGCTTTTTTTGCAACAGTTTTGTTCTAAAGTTGAATATTTTGTGCGCTTTATAATTTTTTCTGTTTGTTTGTTTGAGATGGAGTCTCCGCCTCCCAGGTTCAAGTGATTGTTCTGCCTCAGCCTCCCAAGTAGCTGGGATTATAGGCATGCACCACCATGCCTGTAATTTTTGTATTTTTGGTAGAAACAGAGCTTCACCATGTTGGCAAAACTAGTCTCAAATTCCTGACCCCAGCGGATCTGCCTGACGGCCTCCCAAAGTGCTTGGGATTACAGGTATGAGCCATCATGCCTGGCCATTTTATGCACTTTATAGTTATCGTTAATCTCAAAATGTAAATCTGCATTACTTTTTCTCAAAAAAGGAGCGATTTCAACAAAAAGCGGAAAAAATAGGACATGTAAAAAAATAAATAGTAAGAATTTATATGGCTTATTTTACAGATTCAGTGAAATATATATGTCAAATTGAGAAAAATTTCCTCCCATAAAAATTTATTTATATGTTTTATGAATGGCCTTTTATTTTGTGGTTTCATCTTCCAAATAAGGCTCTTAAAAAGAGTCAATACTTCTGCATTAGTAACTATTTTTGATAGTTTATTTTTACTTTTTTTTGCCTCCTACTCCAACACTGTCCTGAGGAGCAAGTTGTAGGCTTATATTGCTGGCCAAGGCAAAATTGTAACTCTTGCCTTTGGCTGCCCTAGCCTCTTGTGTCTCTCTCTATTTTGTATACTAACTGCTTCTCTAGTCTTTTTTCAGTGACTGCATATCCTTTTGCTTTCTCTTGTACTTTTAAGTTTGCTTGAATATCTCACTGGTAGTACTTAACTATGGCTGCTTATTATAATCACCTGTCATGCTTCAAAACAAAACAAAAAACGAACAAAAACAAAACAAAAAACCAGATGCCCAGGCTAAAATAAGAATCCTTGGGTCTGAAGCTGGCGTTGATGCTTTTAAGAAATGCCCCAGGTAATTATAATAATTAGCCAGTGTTGAGGACCACTGAACTAAAAGGCTGAAATGCTAATACTTGCTTCAGTAATCAGCAGACAGGGTAGGAAGAAGGTATTTTGGGCCTGAAACCTTTCTGATATCCTGGGCTAACATTACATAGATAGTGTCTCCTTAGCTTATTCATAAAGTTAGTCATGGTGTGGCTGGTAACTCAGCGGGGAGTGGCTGTATAGCAATGTGTAACTATAGTCTATAGAATTTGCTTCATTTGTGTTTATCATCGACAAGAAGCTGGCATCAAGAAAACAAGAGGTCAGATTTATCTGTCCCCTCCTTCAGCAGCCTACATTGTCAGTTCTCCCAACATTTTGTATTTTGGAAGAGACAAATTATTCTTAGTCTATTCCTACTTTGTGTTTGCAAAAAATTCAATACATTATATAATGGGAATTGATGTGGGTCTTGACAGCTTATCCATTATTCAAATACCTTTGTTGAACAAAAAACAAAAAACCCCATTTTTTGGATAAGTCAATAAATAATAGCCAGAGCTTGATTAAATCTGGTCACAAGCTCTGGCATTTAGATTAGGTGTTATCTGAAACTTGCATAGATTAATCAATTCTTTTCTTTTAAAGATCTTACACTAAGATGCACCATAGTGGATCAAATACTTTTAATTAACTCAAATGAAAGCAATATTCAGCACCTACCTATGGTTTCAGAAATTGTTTTGCTGTTTGGTTGAACTAAGATTGTTCAGACTACTTGACAGAACCTGTTCAAACTGGCTCAAAAATTAAGCTTTTTTTTTTGAGGAATCTTTAAAGCCTAAAGTACTTTGGATTAAGTAGTATTTCTGTAGAAAAATTTAAAAGAAAATATGGCACTGGGAGTCACTTTTGAGTTCTGTAAGTCATTTAATTTTGTTGAGCCACTATTTCTCCACCAGTAATTTGGGTATAATGATGCTTTCTCTGCACATATGAATATTTTGAAGGGATTTGGAGAAGGAAGATCTTCCTGTAAATATTGTTGAGCTTTCAGTAAAGCGTTGTTGACATCTTTTAATAAAATGATGTCTTCTTATAAAGATAGTGAAGTAGAGCAATAGAAATTGCTAATATTATTGAGAAACCAAGAGTCACAAATGCATAATGTGATGTTTCCCCACAGCACTTTGTATTACCTTTGCTGTATCATGTAGACCATTTAAAAATTTTTGTTTTTTTTTTACAGACTGGGTCTCCCTATATTTCCCAGGCTGGTCTCAAACTCCTGGGCTCAAGCAATCCCACCTTCCAAGTAGCTGGGACTACACTGTGTGCAGCTTGAGACTTTTTAATAAATTGCTTATGCCTATTTCTTCTACTAGTAAGAAGACTTTCTTACTAGATTTCATCTTACTATACTGATCTTGAAAGCAGTGGCTCTATTTGTCTTTGTTAAGATTCTGGTGTAGACCTTGGTACACAATAGTTTGAATAAATATGTTTTCAATGAATGTTGTTTTTGTATTTTGGATAAAAATATTAGGCATTTTACAAAAACTATTATATCGCCTTTTTCTTTTTTGGGGAGGTATACTGTTAGAAAACATAATTATACTGAGTCATAGAGTATGTAAACATAAATTTATGAAGCGATTCGGTGCTTTTGAAAATGCACATTGGATTGGGAAATGTATAACGTTAAGTAAAAGTGACCTGGCGGAGGATGGTGGTTGCTATTTTATAGTAGATAAAGTGTCAAGAAAGATCATGGACTTTGGAGCTATGCTGACCTGGATTTGAATTAGTAACTTTGAAGCTGTGTGATCCTGGGCAAGTTTCTTAATGTCTTAGTTTCAATTTCTTTATCTGTGAAATAGGGATAATACTATTTACTTCATAGCTAGTTTGATTAATGATTAAGTAGAGACCTTGGTAAATCATCTGATACAATGTCTAGACATATTAGAGACTATGACAGCTGTTATTATTAAATTAAATTATTAAATTAGGAAAAGGATTCTTTTCAGGTAGAAAATGATTTAAAGTGTACTTCTGTTTTCTAAAGACAGCCTTTTCAATTGGATAGGAATCTGTCCTTTGTCTTTTTCTTTTACTTTAATTTGCTGGAAGTTAATTTCCAAATGTTTCCAAATTAAGCGTTATAAGATTGTATAGAGCATATTTTGCTCTTTGCTGACAAGGGATCTTGTACTATCAGAGGATTACAAGGTGAAGCTAAGCTGGTGGTTTTTATTCTAGCCCCTGTTAGTCCCTGTCACCAAACTACCACACAATTTGGAGCATTTGCCAGAGTTGGCTCAAGAGAGGCCAATCGAGACACTAATAGATGCATTTTCTCCATGAATACACCCTTGGATCACACATAGAATTCCTATTAACAGCAATGAGAGTTAAACTTGTAAATCCCTTATGCATTGATGGGAGAATATAGACCTTTTAGTTTACTTAGCCATCTTCCAGTTATTTGGCACTTTCCCCATCCCTTGTGAGTTCTCCAACATTTTCATTAAAGGCTTTTCTATTTTCTATTCTGCTTCATTCAGTTTGGGTTGTAATTCATGTTGGCCTGATGCCTTGGCAGCAATGAATAATTCTAATTGCCTCACTATCTATCTAGTCTGGCCTACCCATAAAGCCTTTCAACTTTTCATTCAAACTTCCTGCAGTATCAACTTCATGGGTCACAAACTTCCCACTCACATCCTTTCATTGCATCTTAGCTGCTTACCTCTTGTGTATTTAAGAAACTTGAGAGAGTTTATCATTATTTTACTACTTTTCTGTTACACCACCTTATCCTTTTTGTAAAATTAAAGCAGCATTGCAGAAACCTAAGGATGCAAGGACGACTTTTGTCTAGACATTGTATCAGAAGAGCTAGATAGCCTACTTCATATTTACTTGAGTTAGCTAATAGTAAATGGTTAGAAAATAGAAAATGTTAAGTATTCTTCTCTATATCTACTCTGTTACCCCTATTGTCAGTTCTATTTTCTTGCTCACTTGCTGAAATACAATTTTTTTTTCTTTCTGATCCTGAGGATAGATGAAGTATGTGGATCATAACAACATAGGGAAAACAAAGGTCTTGCTTTCAACTTGTGATTTTCTGGCAGACAGGAAGGCTGCTTCTGTACTTTATATGGTATGGGTGTTCTGCTTTGATTCTATGTGGCAATGCTTATTTTGGAGGTTTTACAGAAAGCTTTCTTATATGGTAAAAAAAAAAAAAAAAGTATAGTAAAGAGCCCCAAAATGTTTAAAAGGAAAGAATTACATGCTAATAGATTATGAGATATTTTATTTTTTACCTTCTTCCCCTGCTTTTTAATTATTCTTAAATTAAAAAAAAATTTTATTTTAGAAAATTTCAAGTATTAATAATATAAGAAACTCTCATTTTTATCCATCTATTGATAGATCTATGAGCCTTACCAGAATCAGGTTGGATTTTTGTGGCAAGACTACTTCATAGGTGTTATTATGTACTCCTATCAAGACAAAAGAGATGTCTTTTTTGTCTATCAGCCAATAAGATTATTGTCAAGAACCATTAATTCATTAGTTTTTTGCATAATAGGCTTTAAAATTTCTATCATTTCTTCACTTATAACCTAGAATACTTATAAAAAGTATTACCCTCTCAATTTGGTTACAACAGATTAAATTAATCTTTTCTCTTTGTCATTTTAAAAAATAATGCATGTTCTTCACATGTACCCCAAAACCTAAAAAGAAAAAAAAAAAAAAAAAGAAAAAAAAAAAAAAATAAAAAAAAAAAAAAAAAAAAAAAAAAAACTGGCACCATAGACGCCAGAACATGGAAAAATAAAGTGGCTCTTGAAGAGGTTAAAAAAAAAAAAAATAATGACTTGGTTTCCAATATTTTCCAAAGGTGACCAATGAGGTATTTTCTTTTTATCATTATGAATTCATGGATTTAAACATATTTGATGTATTTCAATCCATTGTAGTAATCATCACATCATTCCATCTTTGGCCTGTGATGGCTTACTCAGTGTAACTCTTACTCCTTTTGACAGGACTCCACTGGTCATTGACAACATCTTTTCCTTTCTTGCATAGCAAGATTTTGGCTTCATCTTGAATTCTAAATAATTCATTTAAATTTCAATTCCCACTTTTTTTTCTGAAAAAAAGTAAAAAACAAAAAACAGGGTCTCCCTCCTTCCCCCAGGCTGGGATTACAGGCGTGAGCCACCATGCCTGGCCTGACTTCTTTAAAGTTTTTTTCATGCCTAGGATATATCCCATTAAGTAGGTATAGTCAAATCACTGTGTTTTAAAGGAATGTGGAATATTCCTTTCTTTGTGGCTGTGCCATCAACTGATAGGGTAGGTAGAATAATGGCTTCCTTAAAATGTCCATGTCTTAATCCCTGAAACCTGTGAATATGTTTCCTTACATGAAAAAAGAGATTTCCTGTACTCAATGATTAAGTTAAGGACTTGAGACGGAGATTTTCCTGGATTATTCAGGTACGCCCAATGTAATCACAAGGATCCTTAAAAGTACAAGAAGGAGGCAGCGTAGAATAATGTGATGTGAGGACTAAACCTACCATTGCTGGCTTTGAAGATGGAAGGGGATCATTGACAATGTATGGTACTGTATTTCCATCACTAGATTATACAGGTCTGGTAACCAAGGGCTTGAAAGCAAGGTGAGCCTTGTGCTTAGTGCAATTACACATCATAATCCATTTGCAAAATTTTTACTAGCTGTGCTTATAATCCCAGGATTTGTTTGTAAGAGAGAATTGTTCATCAGAAGCAGGCATATAGCGCTTCACTTTTAGCAAGGTTAATTGGGCATTAAAAAAAGTATTGATAATTTTGACTATTAACCAATGAGCACTGAAACTTCCCCTTACAGTTTTACATGTTTCCATCAGACTAATGTCAGGTTCCATGTGTGGGTTCAAACATTTTTTCTCCTCTATTCCTTGGATATTTCCAGTGTGTGAGCTGTAGGACACATTCATCATGCAATGTGACCTCTGCTTCTGCGCCTTCATTGGGTGAGTCAGTACAGTGTGGGGTAGAAGTATTTCTGAAAGCCATTTCTATAGTGGGTTGGTTAGAAATAACTTGTGGAAGTGACCACATATATATCCAACAAAACCAAACTGAGTATGTCCCTGACTCAACTTTCCTGTGGCAGAATCCCCAAAATGCCTGCAGCCACTTCAGCATCACCCAATGTGAGGAAAGTGGTGAAGAAGTTGGAGTGAAAAGAGACAATGGTTTTAACTGATGGTGGCTAAAATATATTACTTTTCTGAACGTTACAGAATATTACCCTGATAGCCCATTGCTGAAACTATTTCTAGGAGTTTGGAAGAGTATTATTTTCCTACTGCTGTGGTAATAAATCACCACAAACTTGCTTGCTTAAACCAACATAAATTTATTACCTTATACAGTCTGGAGGTCAGAAGTCTGAAGTGGGTTTCACTGAGCTAGAATCAAGGTGTCAACAGCATTGTGACTCCTCTGCAGATTCTCTATGGGAGAATTCATTTCTTTCCCTTTTTCAGTTTCTAGGGGCTGTTTGTGGTCCTTGACTCGTGGTCCTCCTCTATCTTCAAAGCTACCCAATAGCGTCTTCAGATCTTTCTCTCTGACTCTGATCCTCTGTTATCTCTTTTATAAAGGTCTTTGTGATTACAGATAGGCCACAGGCTAATCCCTCATCTCAGGATTCTTAATTTAATTATATTTGCAAATTTGCAAGTTCCTTTTACCATGTAAGGTAACATATTCACAGGTTCTGAATACTAGAACATGGACATCTTTGGACTGCCCTTATTCAGCCTGCCACAGGGCAAGTGCAAGGCCCTAAAACTAATGCAGCTTTTTTTCTTTTAAGTTTCACAGTAAATCTGCCTCTGTCCTTTAGTAACACTAAAAAAATTTTAAAATATAGGTCCTATATTGCCCTTGTTAAATATGCTTTTAAATATTTAGTTTATATTGTTCCAGTTATGAAAAGCCTTTTTCCATTTCCATTACTAGATGGTTATGGTGGTATAGAGAAGTTACTAATTTTTTTAAAAATTTTACTTTAGTTTCTGGGGTACATGCGCAGGTTACTAATTTTTATATGTTTCTTCTGTATTAAAAAGACTTGGTGCATTTCATTATTAATTCTGGTGTTTTTTCGCTAGGATCAAATGTTTTCCAGACACATAATTGTATAATCACCAAAAAGACTGTTCTATTTTTCCCTTACTGATTATTTTCCTTACTGTGTTTACAGTCTGCACTCAATGCCCAGGCTTTGCTGAAATATTTTATTACTTTAGTTTCAGATTATTATTAGATTTTTAAATAGCAGCATGTCTCATCTATTTCAAGAATTCTTATTTAGCACTCACATTACAAATTTTTGTCAATCTGTTATTATCTAAATGAATAATTATAAACTATGTCAGTGGTTCTTAACTTGAGCTGATTTTGTCCCCTAGGAAACATGTGGCAATATCTGGAGACATTTCAGATTTTCATGACTGAGAAGGGGAGATGCTACTGGAATCTAGTGAATAGGAGGCAGAGATGCTGCTAAAATCCCACAATGGACAGCCCTCTCCTTCTCTTCCCCAACAAGTAATTATCCGATTCGCAAGATTAAGAAACACTAAACTAAGCATATTATGAGGCTTATTGCTTTCCAGTGTCCCTCTCCTCTTCATTTTCTCTTATCTTCAGGTTGTCATTCTGATGTGTGTGTGTGTTGGGTTTTTTTTAGTGTACTATCTTTAATATTTTGTTCCTTATGTGTCTTATGTTGATGATATATTCTCTGTATTCTTTTATATATATATATAAATATATATATGCAAATATATATATATATGTATATGCAAAGCATCTTTATTATGGTTGACGAGTGAATGATATAATTTTTTCCATTGTAGATAACTAGCGTTTCAATGACATCTTGACTAAGTGTAGGATTTTTGAATTGTATTACTTCTCAGTATTCTGTCAATGTTGTATTCTTTCTATTTTCTAGTGTTGCTGGTATTGATCTGATTTTTTCCTTTACTTTATTAAAAACTTGCTTTTTAGCTCTTTAGTTGATTACACATGTCTTTTTATCCTTGAAACTTGGGACTTTTATTGGTATATGCCTAGGTATATTTCTTTCCTTCTTTATTCCTTCTTTCTTCTCTCCATACCTCCCATCCTTTCTATCAGTGAACCAGTTTAAGTGCAGACTTGAATGTTTTCTTATTTTGGGGAGAGGTGCTTCTTTTATTTCTTGAATTATTGCCCCTCTTCCATATTTCAATTTTGTATTATTATTCTTCACATTTTAGGCTTCTTCAATCTCTTCTCCAAATTTCTAAACTTTCCCCTTATGATTTCTTTTTGTATTTTTTCCTTTGAGCCAAACAAATCCTTTAAACTTTCAAAAATTGAGATATTATTTACATATAGGGAAATGTACAGATTTTAAGTGTACAGATTTATAAGTTTTGAGAAATGGATACTCAATGTAACCCACACTCTGAGAAGATACAGAACATTCTTATCATACCAGAAATATTCCACATGTTCCTTCCTAGACATTTTCAAGCACCCCACCAGACAACCACTCTTCTGATTTCCTTCACCTTAGATTAGTTTTACCTGTACTAGAATTTTGTATAAATAGAATCACACTGTACTATTTTCTGTCTGGTTTCTTTTACTGGGTATTAGGTTTTTTGTAGTTTATTCACAGATGTTGCATGTATCAGGATATTGTTCCTTTTTATTGCTGAAAGTATTCCGTAGTTTGGATATATCATGATTTATCATTTCTCCCGATGTGGAATATTAGTTTTTTTCCATTTATGTACTATTGCAAATAAGTTTTCTATGATCATTATTGTGCAAGACTTTCTGTGTAAGTACACTTTTATTACCCTTGAGTAAATGTATGGAAGTAGAATTGCTAGGTCACCAGGTAAGCGTATATTTAAGTTTATAAAAAACAGCTAGACCAATCTCCAAAGCAGTTAGGGAGAATATCAGATGGTACAACCATTAATCTATTTCGCTGTTTTTACATCAGTTTCACACTGTTGTGATTACTGTAGCTTTATAATAAGTCTCTAAAACAGGAGTATTCTTTTTCAAGATTGTTTGGCTAGTCTACGTTGTCAATTTTTACGGAAAAGCTTGCTGTAAATCTGTAAACATAGATTAATAAAATAATATTGAGTCTTTTAATCTATGATCATGATGTATCTGTATTTATTGGCCTCTTTTAATTTTTATTACCAGTGTTTTGTAGTTTTTAAAGAAATCTTATACATATGTTGTTAAATTTGTCCTTATGCAAATTTTCTTTTGTATATAGTCTTGATTTTAAAAGTTTATTTTCTGATCATTTATTTCTAGTAGATTAAAAAAAAAAAAAAACAATGGCCACAGACCTTGTACTTTGCAGTCTTGCCAAACTCACTTATTAAGTTTAGTAGATTTTTTTAAAAAAAGATGGCCGGGCATGGTGGCTCACGCCTATAATGCCAGCACTTTGGGAGGCCGAGGCGGGTGGATCACGAAGTGAAGAGATCGAGACCATCCTGGTCAACATGGTGAAACCCCGTCTCTACTAAAAATACAAAAATTAGCTGGGCATGGTGGCGTGGGCCTGTAGTCCCAGCTACTCGGGAGGCTGAGGCAGGAGAATTGCTTGAACCCAGGAGGCGGGATGGAGGTTGCGGTGAGCCAAGATTGTGCCATTGCACTCGAGCCTGGGTAACAAGAGCAAAGCTCCGTCTCAAAAAAAAAAAAAGATGACTTAGGATTTTCTATGTACATGATGATTTAAATGGCAAAAACCACATTTTACTTCTACTTTTATAATCTGTATGTCTTTTTTTTCTTATTTTACTGCACTTGCAGGGATCTCAGTGGTATACCCTCCTCACTCCAACCACCAAGGAAAAGAAGTAGGGAGAGCATAAGCCTTGCTTTATTCTTGATCTTTGGGGGGAAAACACCCAGTATTTCATCATTAAATATGATATTAGCCATAGGCTTTTTGTATTTTTTTATTAGACAGATGAGAAAGTTTTCTTCTCTTAGTTTACTGAGATTAAAAGAAAATCATGAATGGGTGCTGAAATTCAGCAAATACTTTTAGTGCATTTATGAGGTTGTCATATAATTTATTCTGCTAATGTGATGGATTTCATTCACTGATTTTCAAATGTTGAACTAACCTTGCATTTTGGGATAAACTCTACATAATCATGCCATATTATCCTTACTTCATGTTTCTAAGTTAAATTTGCAAATATTTTGTTAAGGCAGTCTTGTGTCTAGTAAATGATATTAGTTTGTAGTTTTCTTTCCTTGTTATTTTTTTTAATCACAGATGCTTATATTGTTTTTATGTATATATATATATATATACATACATATATATGTATTTATTATAATTTAAATTCTGGGATACATGTTTTGAAAAGTGTCTGTTTATATTCTTCACCCACTTTTTGATGGGGTTGTTTTTTTGTTTTAAATTTGTTTAAGTTCTTTGTGGATTCTGGATATTGGCCCTTTGTCAGATGGATAGATTGCAAAAGTTTTCTCCCATTCTGTAGGTTGCCTGCTCACTCTGATGATAGTTTCTTTTGCTGTGCAGGAGCTCAATAGTTTAATTAGATCCTATTGGTCAATTCTGGCTTTCCTTGCTATTGCTTTTGGTGCTTTTTTTTTTTTTTTTTTTTT
>NW_016107325.1:5811029-5813278 GCF_001604975.1 Cebus imitator
CAATGGCGCGATCTCGGCTCACCGCAACCTCCGCCTCCTGGGTTCAGGCAATTCTCCTGCCTCAGCCTCCTGAGTAGCTGGGATTACAGGCATGCACCACCATGCCCAGCTGATTTTTTGTATTTTTAGTAGAGACGGGGTTTCACCATGTTGACCAGGTGCGTTTGGTGTTTTAATCATGAATTCTTTGCCCATACCTATGTTCTGAATGGTATTGCCTAGGTTTTCTTTTAGGGTTTTTATGGTTTTAGGTCTTACGTTTAAATCTTTAATCCATCTTGAGTTGATGTTTGTTTAAGATGTAAAGAAAGGGTCCAGTTTCAGTTTTCCGCATATGGCTAGCCAGTTTTCCCAGCACCATTTGTTAAATAGGGAATCCTTTCCCCATTGCTTGTTTTTGTCAGGTTTGTCAAAGATCACATGGTTGTAGATATGTGGTGTTATTCCTGAGGCCTCTGTTCTGTTTCATTGGCTGATATATCTGTTTTGGTACCAGTACCATTTTCTTTTGGTTACTGCAGCCTTCTAGTATAGTTTGAAGTCAGGTAGCATGATGCCTCCAGCTTTGTTCTTTTTGCTTAGGATTGTCTTGCCTGTATGGGTTCTTTTATGGTCCCATATGAAATTTAAAGTAGTTTTTTTTCTAATTCTGTGAAGAAAGTCAGTGGTAGCTTGATGGGAAGAGCATTGAATCCATAAATTACTTTGGACAGTATGGCCATTTTCACGATATTGATTTTATCCATGAGCATGGAATGTTTTTCCATTTGTTTATATCCCCTCTTGAGCAGTGGTTTGTAGTTCTCCTTGAAGAGGCCCTTCACATCCCTTATTTCCTTGAGCAGTGGTTTGTAGTTCTCCTTCAAGAGGTCCTTCACATCCCTTGTAGGTGGCATTCCTAGGTATTTTATTCTCTTTCTAGAGATTGTGAATGGGGTTTCACTCATGATTTGGCTCTCTGTTTGTCTATTATTGGTGTATAGGAATGCTTGTGATTTTTGCAGATTGATTTTGTATCCTGAGACTTTGCTGAAGTTGCTTATCAGCTTATGGGGTTTTTGGGCTGAGATGATGGGGTTTTCTAAATATACAATTATATCATCTGCAAACAGAGATAATTTGACTTTCTCTCTTCCTATTTGAATATACTTTATTTCTTTCTCTTGCCTGATTGCCTTGGCCAGAATTTCCAATACTGTGTTGAATAGGAGTGGTGAGAGAGGACATCCTTGTCTTGTGCTGGGTTTCAAAGGGAATGCTTCTAGCATTTGCCCATTCGGTATGATATTAGCTATGAGTTTGTCATAAATTGCTCTTATTATTATAAGATATGTTCCATCAATACCTAGTTTATTGAGAGGTTTTAGGATGAAGGGGTGTTCAATTTTATTGAAGGCTTCTCTGCATCTATTGAAATAATGGTGTAGTTTTTGTCGTCAGTTCTGTTTGTGTGATGGATTACATTTACTGATTTGCATATGTTGAACCAGCCTTGCATTTCAGGGATGAAGCCAACTTGATCGTGCTGAATAAGATTTTTAATGTGTTGCTGGATTTGGTTTGCCAGTATTTTATTGAGGATTTTTGCATTGATGTTCATCAGGGATATTGGTCTGAAATTTTCATTTTTGTTGTGTTTATGCCGGGTTCTGGTGCCAGGATGATGTTGGCCTCATAAAATGAGTTAGGGAGCAGTCTCTCTTTTCTGTTGTTTGCAATAGTTTTTAGAAGGAATGGTACCAGTTTCTCTTTGTCCCTCTGGTAGAATTTGGTTGTGAATCCCTCTGGTCCTGGGCTTTTTTTGGTTGGTAGGCTGTTAATTACTGCCTACCAGTTTCGGAACTTGTTATTGGTCTTTTCATGGATTCGACTTTCTGGTATAGTCTTGGGAGGGTGTATGTATCCAGGAATTTATCAGTTTCTTCTAGATTTTCCGGTTTATTTGTGTAGAGTTGTTCATAGTATTCTATGCTGGTAGTTTGTTTTGCTGTGGGATCGGTGGTGATATCCCCTTTATCATTTTTTATTGCATCTATTTGATCCTTCTCTTTTTTCTTCTTTATTAGTCTGACTAGCAGTCTATCTATTTTCTCCATCTTTTCAAAAAACCAGCTCCTGGATTCATTGATTTTTTTTTTTTTTTTTTTGATCCTTCTCTTTTTTCTTCTTTATTAGTCTGACTAGCAGTCTATCTATTTTCTCCATCTTTTCAAAAAACCAGCTCCTGGATTCATTGATTTTTTTTTTTT
>NW_016107325.1:5813748-5822697 GCF_001604975.1 Cebus imitator
GGAGTGCAGTGGTGTCATCTCAGCTCACTGCAACCTTTGCCTCCCAGGTTCAAGAGATTCTTCTGCCTCAGCCTCCTGAGTAGCTGGGATTACAGGCATGCACCACAACGCCTGGCTAATTCTTGTAGTTTTAGTAGACACAGGCTGGTCTAAAACTCCTGACTTCATGATTTGCCTACCTTGGCTTCCCAAAGTGCTGGGATTACAGGTGTGAGCCACCGTGCCTGGCGCTTCTCTAGTTCTTTTAATCGTGATGTTAGGGTGTCAATTTTAGATTTTTCCTGCTTTCTCCTGTGGGCATTTAGTGCTATAAATTTCTCTGTAAACGCTGCTTTAGCTGTGTACCAGAGATTTGGGTATGTTGTGTCTTTGTTCTCATTGGTTTCATAGAACTTATTTGTTTTTGCTATCATTTTGTTATTTGCCCAGCAGTCATTCAGGAACAGGTTGAACAGTTTACATGTAGTTGTGTGGTTTTGAGTGAGCTTCTTAATCCTGAGTTCTGATTTGATTGCACTGTGATCTGAGAGACTGTTTGTTATGATTTCCATTCTTTTGCATTTGCTGGAGAATGTTTTACTTCCAATTATGTGGTCAATTTTAGAATAAGTGTGATGTGATGCTGAGAAGAATGTATATTCTGTAGATTTGGGGTGGAAAGTTCTGTAGATGTCTAATACGTCCACTTTGTCCAGAGATGAGTTCAAGTCCTGAATATCCTTGTTAATTTTCTGTCTTGTTGATATGCCTAATGTTAACAGTGGGATGATAAAGTTTCCCACTATTATGGTGTGGGAGTCTAAGACTCTTTGTAGATCTCTAAGAACTTGCTTTATGAATCTGGGTGCTCCTGTATTGGGTACATATGTATATATATTTAGGATAGTTTTCTTCTTGTTGCATTATCCCTTTACATTATGTAATGCCCTTCTTTGTCTTTTTTGATTTTTGTTGGTTTAAAATCTGTTATATCAGACACTAGGATTGCAACCCCTCCTCTTTTTTGCTTTCCGTTTGCTCAATAAATGTTTCTACATCCCTTTATTTTGAGCCTGCGTATGTCTTTGCATGTGAAATGGGTCTCCTGAATACAGCACACCAGTGGGTCTTGACTCATTATCCAATTTACCAGTCTGTGTCTCTTAATTGGGGCATTTAGCCTGTTTACATTTAAGGTAAATATTGTTACATGTGAATTTGATCCTGTCATTATGATGCTAGCTGGTTATTTTACCCATTAGTTGATGCAGTTTCTTTATAGTGTCAATGGCCTTTACATTTTGGTATGTTTTACAGTGGCTAATACCAGTTTTTCTTTTCCATATTTGGTGTTTCCTTCAGGAACTCTTGTCAGGCAGGCCTGGTGGCCTGGTGGTGACAAAATCCCTCAACATTTGCTTGTCTGTAAAGGATTTTATTTCTCCTTCACTTATGAAGCTTAATTTGGCTAGATATGGAATTCTGGGTTGAAAATTCTTTTTTTTTAAGAATGTTGAATATTTGCCCCCACTCTCTTCTGACTTCGCAGGTTTTTGCTGAGAGATCCACTGTGAGTTTGATGGGCTTCCCTTTGTGGGTATCCCGACCTTTCTCTCTGGCTGCCTTTAGCATTTTTTCTTTCATTTCAACATTGGTGAATCTGACAATTATGTGTCTTGGAGTTGCTCTTCTCGAGGATTATCTTTGTGGTGTTCTCTATATTTCCAGAATTTGAATATTGGCCTGTCTTGCTAGGTTGGGGAAGTTCTGAATAATATTCTGAAGTGTGTTTTCCAACTTGGTTTCATTCTCCCTGTTGCTTTCAGGCACATCAATCAAATGTAGGTTTGGTCTTTTCACATAGTCCCATATTTCTTGGAGGAATTGTTTATTCCTTTTCTTTCTTTTTTTTTTTTTATAATCTTGTCTTCACACTTTATTTTATTAAGCTGATCTTCAATCTCTGATATCCTTTATTCATTTGATCAGTTTGGCTATTGATACTTGTATATGCTTCACAAAGTTCTCCTGCTGTGTTTTTCAGCTCCATTCAGGTCATTTACATTCTTCTCTAAAGTGGTTATTAGTTCCTACAACCTTTTATCAAGGTTCTTAGCGTCCTTGCATTGGGTTAGAACATGCTCCTTTAGCTCAGAGGAGATTATTATTACCCACTTTCTGAAGCCTACTTCTTTCAGTTCGTCAAACTCATGCTCTGTCCAGTTTTGTTTACTTGCTAGTAAGTAGTTGTGATTCTTTGGAAAAGAGGCGTTCTAATTTTTGGAATTTTCTGCATTTTTGTGCTGGTTTTTCCTGATCTTTGTGGATCTATCCACTTTTGATCTTTGATGTTGGTGACCTTTGGATGGGGTTTTTACATGGTTGTCATTTTAGTTTATGTTGATACTATTGTTTTCTAGCTTGCATAATTTCTGACAAGAATTCTCTGTTCCTTATGATAGTACCTCTGTAAGCAATGTATATTTTTTGTGGATCCTTTTAAGGTTTCATTATTATTATTATTAATTACTTTTTTTTGAGACAGGTTCTCACCCTGTTTTCCAGGCTAGAGTGCAGTGGTGCAATTGCAGCTCACTGCAGCCTCTATCTCCTGGGCTTAAGAAATTTTCCTACCTCAACCTTCCCAACAGCTAGGAACACAGGCATGTGCCACCATGCATGCAAGCTTTTGTTTATTTATTGTAGAGACAAGGTCTTACTATATTCCCCAGCTGGTCTTGAACTACTGTGCTCTAGCAACCCTCTCTCAGCCTCCCAAAGTGCTGGAATTATAGGCATGAACCACTGCACCTAGCTTAAGTTTTTTTTTCCTCTTTATCACTGGTTTTCAACAATTTGATTATGATATACTCAGTTTTTTTTGTGTGTGTTTATTCTGCTTAGGGTTCATTGAGCTTCTGGATACTGTGAATTTATGTTTTCCATCATTAAGAAAAATTTTGGCCATATTTCCTTATTTTTTTCCCCAAAGTCTTCTCTGTTGCCCAGGCTGAAAGGCTGGAGTGCACTGGCATGCCTAGCTCATGGCAATCTTGAACTTTTGGGCTCAAGGGATCTCCTGCCTCAGCCTCCTATGTAGCTGAGACCACTGGCATGCATCGGCATGCATCAACATTCCCAGCTATTTTTTTCACTTTCTGTGGCGATGACGTCTTGCCATGTCGTCCAGGCAGCTCTCAATTTCATGGACTCAAGTGATCCTCCTCCCTCAGCTTTCCAAAGTGTTGGGATTATTAGAATGAGGCACTACACTCAGCCCCTTAATTTATTTTTATTTTCATCTTTCTTCCTTGGACTTTAATTACATGTATTTTAGACTGCTTGACATTGTCTCACAAATTAGTACATTATTTTAAAGTATTTTTTCTTTTTGAGCTTTATATCTGGATAATTTCTGTCAATATATTTTCAAGTTTATTGGTCATTTATTTTCTGTTATCTGATCTGCTATTAATCCTTTCCAGTAAATTCATCATTATTATTATATCTTCAATCTCTAGAAATTATATTTTGTTCTTTTTTTATCTTTGCTTTTCTCTTCTCATTGTATTGATGTTTTTCTTTAACTACTTGAGCAAATTATAATAGCTGTTTTAACATTCATGTCTACAGTTCAATTATCTCTGTTACTTTTGTGCCTGTTTATATTATTTGCCTCTAGTTATGTCACATTATCTTATTTGTTTGAAGGCCTAATTCTTTTCTTCTGATTTGTTGGCTTTATTTGCTCTTCTTTGATTAATAGTTTTTAACGTGTATGCTAATGTCATTGATTTAAGACATTTAAATTTCTCTCCAAGCACTTCTTAGCTGGATCCCACAAATTTTGATATGCTGACATGTTTCTCTTTAATTCAAAATATTTTATAACTTCCCTTGTGACTTCTTTTTTACATAATTATTTAGATATGTGTTGTTTAATTTATAAATAAATATTTAGGAATTTCCTATTTATCTTTCGATTATTGACTTCTGGGTTAATACTGTTATGGTTAGAGATAATATTTTGTATGATTCTAATTCTCTTAATTTTTTGAAGTTTTGTTTTCTGATTCAGAATATGATCTATATTGGCAAATATTCCATTTGTACTTTCGAAAGGAATGTGTGTCTGTGTTTGTTGAATAGAGTTTTGTAAATTTCATTTAGGGTAAGTTAATTGATAATGTTGTTCAGGTCTTCTATATATTTTTTTTCTGTCTACTTTTTCTATTTATTAAGAGGACTGTTGAAATATTCAGTTATGATTTTGGATTTGTTTATTTTTCCTTTGAGTTTTGTCGGTTTTTGCTTCATGTCTTGAAGCTCTGTTTTTGGTACATACACATTTAGGATTGTTATGCCTTAATGAATTGAGGCTTTTATAATTATATTTGGCCCTTTTTGTTCTTGCTAATATTTCATATTTTGAAGTCTACTTTGTATGACGTTAAATAGCCACTCTACTTTTTGATTAGTATTAGCATTGTACATCTTTTTCTACTCTTTTACTTTTAATCTATCCTACATGTTGATGTTTAAGGTGGATTTATTTTCAACAGTATATAGCTGAGTCTTGTATTTTCCAGTATAATATGATGCTCTGCATTTTTTTAAATGGCATGTTTATACTATTTGTATTTAATACAACTATTGATATTTTTGGATTTAGGCTTACCATCTTATTACATGTTTTCAATTTGCTTCCTCTTTTTTGTTCCTCCATTCCCTTTCCCTATATCTTTTCAATTATTTAAATATTTTTGAGTTTTTTATTTTAATTCATCTGTTGACTTTTTTATTACATTTGTTTTGTTAATATTTTAGTGGTTGTTCTTTGGATCACAGTATATGTATCTAATTTTTTATAGTCTATTTACTATTATACAATTTCATGTAAAATATAGATGTCTTTTATATTTTTTCAGATATTTATCATTTTATTATTTATCCTTTATTCCTGAAATCCAGATTTCCTGCTGGAATCATTTCCCTTCAGCCAGAACTTCTTTTAGAATATCTGCTAGTGAAAAATTATTTTACTTTTCCTTCGTCTCAGAATGTCTTTACTTGACCTTCACTCCTGAAGGGTATTTTTGTTGGCTATAGAATTTTGAGTTAACAATAATTTTGTTTCATCACTTTATGTGATTATACTGTCTCCTGGCTTTTGTGGGTTTTGATGAGAAATTTGGGTAATCCAAATATTGTTCTCCTGTATGTGTGGCCCTGTACAACCCCTGTGGACCATAGTTCAAGTTCAGTTATCAAAGGTCTTGATGTGCTGATTTAGTCTGTCTTGAATATGAACCATATGGGTGATATTTTAAATCTTAGATCACTTTCCAAAGCCTTTGGTATGTTACCTTTGGTTCTCTTCCATACACAGACATCCTTAAAAGTAAGCCCATGATTTTCTGGGTTTGTATACAGAATGTGAGTATCCCTTTCTTCAGCTCTACCTTTCTGAAATCTCCTCAAACTTTCTGGCCTAGAGGGGTTTCTGTTCCTTATATCTCTGGTCAGAAAGATGGGATTTATTTTGGATTGTAAACAGGAAGCTCACCCTATTGAAGGTTGCTTGTCCCAGTTTGAATCACTTCTTACAGTCAGCCTGCTTCTAAAAAATTAGTTAAAAGTAGAAAATTTTTAATTGTGGTAAAAAATGTATTACATAAAATTTATCATTTTAACCATTTCTAAGTGTACAGTTCAGTGGTATTAAGTATGCTCACATTGTTGTACAACCAGTCACCAGACAGAGACTTTCTTTTCCTTTTCTTTTTCTTTTTTTTTGAGATGGAGTTTTGCTCTTCTTGCCCATGCTGGAGTGCAATAGCGCCAATCTTAGCTCACTGCAAACTCTGCCTCCTGGGTTCAAGTGATTCTCCTGCCTCAGCCTCCCAAGTAGCTGAGATTACAGGTACCTATCACCACACCCAGCTAATATTTTGCATTTTTAGTAGAGATAGGGTTTCACCATGTTGGCCAGGCTGCTAACAAACTCCTGACCTCAGGTGATCCGCTTGCCTCGGCCTCCCAAAGTGCTAGGATTATAGGTGTGAGCCGCCACGCCCAGCCAACACCAGAGCCTTTCATCTTGCAAAAGTCTATACCCATTAAGCAATAACTTTCCATTTTCCCCTCCCCAAACTCTTGGCAGCCACCATTCTGCTTTTGCTAGGAATTTGACTACTCTAGCTACCTCATATAAGTGAAATCATGCAGTATTTGTCTTATTTTGTGACCGGATTATTCCACTTAGATGAATGCCTTCACATTTCATCCATGTTGTTGCAAGTGTCAGAATTTCATTCCTTTTTAAAGTTAAATAATATTCCTTTGTATGTGTGTGCCACATTTTGTTTATCAGTTTATCAGTTGATAGACACTTGCATTGCTTCTACATCTTTGATATTGTGCATAGTGCTCCTATGAATGTGAGTGTGCAAATGTCTCCTCAAGATCCTGCTTTTAATTCTTTTGGGTATATACCCAGAGGTGGAAATTGCTGGATCATATGTTAATTCTATTCTTAAATTTTTGAGGACCCACTATACTATTTTTTATAGCAGTTACCACCATTATTCATCTTCACAAGAGAACATAAAAATTCCAGTTTCTTCATGTCCTCACACTTATTTTCATTTTTTATTTTATTGTAACAGTCATCCTAGCGAGTGTGAGGTAAAATCTCATTGTGGATTTGATTTGCATTACCCTAGTTACAACCTAATTACTTCTATTCATTTATCATTGTTAACAGATTTTTGTTTTTTTGGTATTTTGTCTAGTTTTAAAACATCATAATCAGTGGGAGAGATAAGCTTCAGGAAGCTAATCTTGCTATAACAGAACCAGAACTCTAGTAATTTTTAATTGACTGTCTGATGTTGTGAGTTTTATGTTTTGAGTAATAGGTTTTGTTGTGTTTTTTAAAAAATGTGTTGGACTTTGTTCCAGAAGGCAGTTAGATTTTTGGGGGAGTAGCTTGATGTTGGAGGACTTGTTTTTAAATATTTATAGGATTAGTAATGAGTAGCCTTTACTCTAGGGCTAGTTTAGCCTTAGTACTAAGGCATATCCATCCAGCGTCTCTACTGAATACCTCATATTTTCAACAAGATTTATTTAATCTGGTTGACAGGAACTTGACAAGTTCCCAGTTCTAAGTGAACTTGGGAATCATTCAGTGTGCAGTTACCTGGAAATTGTTCTTTTCTTGGCAGTTGTTTTTACCTGGCATTGTGGAATTTCACATTCCGGGTGCACAAATTAGTATTCAGCCAGAAACTCAATATAGACCCTATATAAGTTTCTAGAGTTCTTTGTGCAGTTTCTTCCTATACAGTATTATCCCATAACTTCTATTCTTCTTAGTTTACTTGAATTTCAATCTCTGCCTCCAACTCAGTGACACTGTTGAACTCTGTTTTGGCTCTACTCCTTGCAGCACAGGGATGCCTCTAGAGATTTCCTTGTTTGCTTCCTTAGGGATCATGGTCCTGAACTGCCTGTTGTCTACTGTTTGAAATTAGCTGTTTTATATATTTTGTCCTTTTTAAAAAAATAGTTGTTTATAGCAGAAGGATAAGTCCCAGAGCAGTTATATTTTTGTGGATAGAAGCAGAAGTCCATCTCTTTGTATTTTTGCTTTGATCTATTTCTTTCACTTAAGCTTCTAATTTGATTTTAAGTAGTCATAATACTTCTTTTCAATTTAGCTATGGAATTTTGGAATCAGATAATCATGCTTAATTCTAAAAAGTTTTTTTTGTGTTATAATTGAATCTCATGTATTCTTTTTATCTTTATGTTGAGGTTATTTATCTTTTTTAAAGCATTTCTATTTCATTAGTAGCTTCTTCGTTTTTTTTTCTTGAGTTGTTTGCATTGCATTAAACATTGTTATTTTTAAAAAAACTTACTCATATTTACTCTTGGGATATACAGCTTTGGGTGGTACCTTGAGTAGTAGTAGCAGCAAACTCATGAATAGAAGGAGGGAAAATGGGTTGTTGATGTATCAGCTAAAAATCTGTAAGACTTTTCTTCCGTTAAGATAAAGTCTTAACATTTTTAGCATAGTAGATAATGTCCCCATCATTCTACTAATATCTCTTGACACCCTCCTAAATGCACACTGTGTTAAGATACTCTATTTGGGATTCCACATACAATCCATTTTCTTATTCGTTTGTACTTTTGTAACCACAATATCTTCTGCCTGGTATACTTTTCTCCACTCTTTTCCTTCCAGGATATTCTTTCTTATTGATACTTTGAGAATCAGTTGGGCAGGACTTTCACTTCAAGAGTGGCAGGGCAAGGCTCAATAGGCTGATCAGTGATGAGGCAGGATCAGAGAAAAGAATACCCACTGGGCAGGTTATTCTGAAGTAGAGAGCCAAATAGTTTCTATGCTATATGTGTGCAATACATTAATCATATTCAGAAGAGAAGTAGGCACCATAGGATATAAGTCTTCTATCATATTTCCAGAAAAACATTAAGGAGAGGTGGTAAAATGACAGAATCTTATTCCCCAATACTTCTGAGAGGTTAGAGGCCTCATTTCATGGGCCAAGGCAGGAACACTGAAGAGAAAAAGAAAGTGGATCTTACAGTCCTGATTTTCCTCCTCACATACAGCTTATGATTTTGGCACTTGGCTCAGAGTCTTCTCTGTATTCCAAGTCTTCTTGTGATCCTGGAAACTTCAGTTTCAAAGACCCATTCAAACGTTCTCAACTTCAGTGATGTTCATCTGCCCTCCAGATTAAAAAACATGTCCTGTGTCCATACTTGAAATTTGAACTGCCCAGATTTGAATTTTTTTTTTTTTTTATTTTGAGACGGAGTTTCGCACTTGTTACCCAGGCTGGAGTGCAATGGCACGATCTCGGCTCACCGCAACCTCCGCCTCCTGGGTTCAGGCAATTCTCCTGCCTCAGCCTCCTGAGTAGCTGG
>NW_016107325.1:5823662-5825413 GCF_001604975.1 Cebus imitator
AATACATATCTATTTACATATATAATGTAAACCCAACTAATTCCTTATGGAAATTCAAATCTTCATGGAACTTTGCCTATACAAATATTGGTCCCAATGTTCATATAGAGAGAATAACCTGTTGTTTTAAAAATATAAACAAAATAATGAGAATATTAGAGCTGTATCACAACATACCGTTACGGTATCATATGCAAGTTTACCTGACTAAAGACAGTTTTATGATGTCTGCATGATATGATCTAGGAACATTAGGGTAGTTAATTTACCTAATTTAATCCATGAAACAACATTTTCATTATTCAGTATTCTTGATTTCAAATAAAGCCAATGCTGTCTAAATTAGAAGCAAAATGAGATTTTTTTTTTTGGAAAGATATCACACAGAATAGTTCATAAAAAGTTTGGAGAACAAGCCTGGGAAAATGGGTGGTAATCAAGGGAGGAAAGGCTGAGAAAAGATCCTATCATAATCTGCAAAGACACTTATTGTATGGTTGTGGATAGATTTTCTCCTGTTCTGTTGATTCTTCCTTCTACTGCCACCACTAAGGAAAATCACATGATACAACATCCCAGTTACGTTTCCTGCCAGGATCCAGAAAGAAACAAAGCAAAAAACAAAGTTCCAGTTGATCAAGCCTCGATCCAACTGATAAAGTCTCAATCCAACTGATCGAGCCTTGATCACATGTATACTTCTAGCTTATAGCAAATGGGGAGAGAGAATATTTGTTCTTTACTTGGTGTTTGCAGAGGAAGCAAGGTCCTGCTTCCCCGTATCTTAGGATTCTCCCAATACAGGATGGATATTTAGATGTTTAGCTGCCAAAAATAGCAAGTGTCCACTCTATCCTTCAGATAATCCTCCTTAAGTATTTTTTATCTTGGCCAAGATTTTGATATGCATCCAACAGTATGAGTTCAAAATTGTATTTACTGACAACTACCTGGAGTGCTGCTAGTCGGTGCTGCCAATTAAATAGGGACCCATATGCTTTAACAGACATTTGAATTGGGAGTAGGATTGATATTGTCTTGTAAAAGTTAAGTTTTCTAAGGGAGACACAGGGCTGACTAGAAGACCACCACTGGTGTAATGCAAGTTGTGTGAGCATCCATTGGCATGGCCAAGAGTCTACTTTTAAAAATGATTATAAATTTAAGAAAATGATCATGAATTTGCTCTAATATACAGATGAGAATATTTATATCTCATTTAGAAAAACCATAATAATATTAGCCTATAAAAATTCAAGACAGGAATAATTGATGCCTCAGCCATTAAAAAAAATCAGTAAAGTTTCCACAGAATAGCAGTCCTCAAGCTTTTTTTGGGACCAGGGTCCAGTTTCATGGAAGACAGTTTTTTCATAGATAGGAATGGTGGTATGGGGGTGGAAGGGGGTGATGGGTTCAGGATGAAACTGTTACATCTCAGATCATCAGGCATTAGATTTTCATAAGGAGCGAGGAGGATCCAAGATGGCCGTTTAGGAACAGCTCGGGATTGCAGCTCCCAGTGAAAGCGCAGCGGGTGAGTGGATGCTGCATTTTTATTGCCCACAGACTAGGCAATTCCCAGGCGGAGGAGCTCCACAGCTCACCAGTGCGGCTGTTTTGGCCAGCGCGGCTGTGCCGGCCGGCGCCGCTGCTTTGCCCCGGGCAGCTGCTTTGTCGGCGCCCAGGAGCAGCGGTTCTCCATACAAAATACACCGGTCCGGGTGCCCTTTTGGCTGGCGATTGGAGCC
>NW_016107325.1:5827143-5828791 GCF_001604975.1 Cebus imitator
AGGGGAGCACTACACACTGGGGTCAGTTGGGGGGAAATAGGGGAGGGATGGTGGGGGGTGGGGAGCTGGGGAGAGATAGCAAGGGGAGAAATGCCAGATGTGGGTGATGGGGAGGAAGGCAGCAAATCACACTGCCATGTGTGTACCTATGCAACAATTTTGCATGTTCTTCACATGTACCCCAAAACCTAAAATGCAATAAAATAAATAAATGGGGGGAAAAAAAAGATTTTCACAAGGAGCTTACATGTGCAGTTTACAATAGGGTTTGCACTCCTATGAGAATCTAATGCCACTGCTGATCTGACACGACATGGAGCTCAAGCAATAATGCTTGCTCAGATGTCCGCTGCTCACCTCCTGCTGTGTGGCTCAGTTTCTAACAGGCTAAGGATCAGTACTAGTCCATGGCCCAGGAGTTTGGGACCCCTGCCATAGAATATAATGCATAGCTTTGAAAATTGCTACTGAGTATTGCTACTATTTGGTATATTTTTCAAAAAAATATTTGAGAAATGTACTCCAAAGTAACTGAAAGAGAAAAGTTTCATGAGATTTTTTTCTTTTAAAAAAATGAATGTGCAAAAAATTTTATGTTACAATTTTATTTTGAATAGATAATGTGGTTACGTGGCTAAAAATAGTACTGAGTGCAAAAATCTCCTCATATCCCATATGTCCAGTGCTTTCTCCACCATAACTACTTAAACTGATTTTTATAATCCTTCTAGTTACTTTTATGCAAATTTAAGCAAATATGTACATATAGTTTTGTTTACCCATTTTATTTATTTATATGTACTTATTTTAAATTTATTTTAAATTTTCATGATTACATAGTAGGTGTATATGACCCCTTTTAAAAAACACAAAAGTATCATAATACCGTATTCACTTCTTTCCACCTTGCTGTTTTTTAAGACTTTGATATAAGTCTTTCTATAGAGATATGTACAAATTTTCTCACTCTTTTTCCTTTAAATAACATGCCATTGCATGCATATATCATAATATTTAAAAATTTAGTCCTCTATAGAAGGAGATTTCAGTTGATTCCTCCCATACAAGAGCATAGTTTGTTTTAGCATTTGACATCAAGTGTTCTTTGGTGTCTTTGAGTCGTGTGTTCAAGTTTTCTTTTTATAGGTCTTGACCACTTCTTGTCAAGTTTATTACTACATATTTTATTTTGGGAAAGGGTATTGAAAATAAAACCCTCCCACAGTTTATATTTTATACTAGCTACTTTTATATATAAACCATAGTGATTTCCAGATAATGATTTTGTATTACAGTAATGTATTGAATTATTTTGCTATTTTTGGTAGTTTTGCCATTAATTCTTTTGGGTTTTCCAAATATTCAGTTATCTGCATTTTTGTGATTGTATTGGCTAGTACCTTAAGTCCATGTTAAAGAATACTGATGACAATGACCTACTTGTTCCTGACTGTAATGCCAGTACTTCTAATGTGTCCCGTAACACATGTTGTGGGCTTTGGGGACACACTAGACAATTTTACTATATTAAAGAAGTATCTTTCTATTTCTTTTTTCTTTTTCTTTTTTTTGAGACGGAGTTTCGCTCTTGTTACCCAGGCTGGAGTGCAATGGCGCGATCTCGGCTCACCGCAACCTCCGCCTCCTG
>NW_016107325.1:5829801-5853209 GCF_001604975.1 Cebus imitator
TTTATTTTATTGTATTTTAGGTTTTGGGGTACATGTGAAGAACATGCAAAATTGTTGCATAGGAACACACCTGGCAGTGTGATTTGCTGCCTTCCTCCCCATCACCTATATCTGGCATTTTATCTCAAAGAGCTGTTATTTCTTCCCTCTGTGCTTTGAATCCATGCTTCTTACCTTCCTACTGAGATCCTAATCCATCATCTTCTATTCTTTACCTTTAGCATTTTCTTTTCTGTGGGCATTTTTCTTTCATCAAAGGCACATTCTCAAGTCTTTATCATCTTAAAAAATAACTGGTGTCTTGATGCAGTGGCTCATGCCTGTAAATCAGAGTGCTTTGGGAAGCCAATGTGAGAGGATTTTTTTTTTTTTTTTTTTACAAAACATAAAAAAAAATTAGCCAAACATGGTGGTATATATCTCGAACTCTTGACCTCAGGTGATCCGCCCGCCTCGGCCTCCCAAGGTGCTGGGATTACAGGTGTGAGCCACTCCGCCCGGCCTGGTGGTGTACATCTCTAGTCCCAGCTACTTGAGAGGTCCATATGGGAGGATCCCTTGAGTCTGAGGCTACAGTGAACTTTGATCGTGTCAATTCACTCCAGCTCGGGAAGCACACTTGAGATCCTATCTCTAAAAAAAAAAAATGAAACAAATAATAAACAGTTGTCAGCAAAGTCTCAGGATACAAAATCAACATGCAAAAATCACAAGTTTTCCTCTACGCCAACAACAGACAAAGAGCTGAATCATGAATGAAATTCCAATCACAATTGCTACAAAGAGAATAAAATACCTAGAAATACAACTTAAAAGGGATGTAAAGGACCTCTTCAAGGAGAACTACAAACCATTGCTCAAGGAAACCAGAGAGGACACAAACAAATGGAAAAACATTCCAGGCTCATGGATAAGAAGAATCAGTATTGTGAAAATGGCCATGCTGCCCAAAGTAATTTACAGGTTCAATGCTATTCCCATCAAACTACCACTGACAATCTTCACAGAATTAGAAAAATCTACTTTAAATTTCATCTGCAACCAAAAAAGAGCCCAGATAGCCAAGACAATCCTAAGCAAAGAGAACAAAGCTGGAGGCATGTTACCTGACTTCAAACTATGCTACAAGGCTACAGTAACCAAAACAGCATGGTATTGGTAAAAAAACAGACACATAGACCAATGGAACAGAATAGAGAACTCAAGAATAAGACCACACATCTACAACCATCTGATCTTCGACAAACTGACAAAAGCAAGCAGCGGAGAAAGGATTCCTTATTTAATAAATGGTGCTGGGAGAACTGCCTAGCCATATGCAGAAAGTTGAAACTGGACCCCTTCCTTACACCTTATATAAAAATTCACTAAAGATGTATTAAACACTTAATATACAACCCCAAGCTATAAAAATCCTAGGAGAAAATCTAGGCAGTACCATTCAGGACGTAGGCATGGGCAAAGATTTTATGATGAAAATCTCAAAAGCAGTTACAATGAAAGCAAAAATTGACAAATGGGATTTAATTAAACTAAAGAGCTATGCACAACAAAATAAACTATTATTAGAGTAAACAGACAACCTACAGAGTGGAAGAAGAATTTTGCAACCTATCCATCTCACAAAAGTCTGATATTGAGAGTCTACAGGGAACACAAATTTATAAGAAAAAAAACAGCCCCATTAAGAAGTGTGCAAAGGACATGAACAGACACTTCTCAAAAGAAGACATTTGTGAGACCAAAAAATGTATTTAAAAAAACCTCAACATCACTGATCATTACAGATATGCAAATTAAAACTACAACCATTTCATACCAGTTAGAATGGTGATTATTAGAAAGTCAAGAAACGGCAGATGATCATAAGGCTGTGGAGAGATAGGAATACTTTTACACTGTTGGTGGGAATGTAAATTAGTTCAACCATTGTGGAAGACAGTGTGGTGATTCCTCAAAGACCTAGAACCAGAAATACCATTTGACCCAGCAATCCCAATGGGACTGAACTAATTTACATTTCCACCAACAGGATAAAAGTGTTCCCATCTCTCTGCAGCCTCGTCAGCATCTGCTGTTTCTTGACGTTTTACCCAAAGGAATATAAGATCTATGCATGAGTATGGCCATTGCAGCACTATTCACAATATCAAAGACATGGAATCAACCCAAATGCCCATCAGTGATAGACTGGATTAAAAAAAATGTGGTACATATACACCATGGAACACTGTGAAGCCATAAAAAGGAATGAGATCACGTGCTTTGCAGGAATATGGATGGAGCTTGAAGCCATCATCCTCAGCAACCTAACGCAGGAACAGAAAATCAAACACCACCTGTTGTCACTCATGAGTGGGAGCTGAACAATGAGAGCAACATGGACACTGGAACAGGAACAATACAAACTGGGTCCTGTCAGAGGGGTTGCCGGAAGGAGGGAGAGCATTGGAAAAAATAGCTAATGTGTGCTAGGTTTAATACTTAAGTGATAGGTTGATAGGTGCAGCAAACCACTATGGCACACGTTTACCTGTGTAACAATCCTGCACATATACCCCGGAACTAAAAATTAAATGACTAAAAAAATTATTCTCTCTTAATCAGCATATATGATTAATTTGATAAGGAGGAAATTTCTTATCAAATGAATGGTATTTTCTTCCTCATCAGTCATTCACTCATGAACCACTACAATGTGGCTGTCACCGTCAGTTTTGCTACTGAGAGCATTCTTACCATGACCATTAGTAAATTCTTGCTTATGATTTTCAGCTAATCTTCTGTGACCTTTCTGTACCATTTGACAATGTTGACCACTGTGTCCTTCTTGATTTTTGTACTAGCATATCTTCGCACTACTCTGACTCCTGAATTTCCTTCATGGATTTCTATTCTTTCTGTACCTGTCTGGCAGGAATAAAAAATTATGTGTATAGTTATCTTCTTTTCTTTTTGTAATCTTGGAAGAGCTCACCTATTCTAATGACTTTAACTTCCACCTTAAAATAGTTTAAGACGTGGCTGTGTGCAGTGGCTCACACCTGTAATCCCAATACTTTGGGCGGCCGAGGCGGGCAGATCATCTTAGGTCAGGAGTTTGAGCCTAGCCAACATGGCAAAACCTCTTTCTACTAAAAATACAAAAATTAGCCAGGTGTGGTGGCTCACGCCTGTAATCCCAGCTACTCGGGAGGCTGAGGCAGGAGAATTGCTTGAATCTAGGAGGCAGAGGTTGCAGTGAGCCAAGATTGCACCATTGCACTCCAGCCTGAGTAACAAGAGCAGAACTTCATCTCAAAAAAAATTTCAAAACCTTCTGTCTTCACAGATTTATAAAAATTCTGTAGTTTTAGCATAGCATAAAACATTTTAAATATCTCATCATCTCATCTGTGTTTTCTTTCATTATTGCTTTTGAAAAATTCTGTATATTCACTGTAAATAATTCAAAAATGTAGAAAAGTATAAAAATTAAATAGCCTAAGTTCTGCTATTCAGAAATTACCATTAATTTTCCATATATTAGGTAATATTATTAGGTAAATATTCCATATATCTTTTAATGAAAATGTATATAACTGGCCCTTTATATCCCTGTGTTGTGCATTTAGGTGTTTAGTCAAGTGCAGATCAAAAATACAGTATTTGTGGGATTGGAACCCACGAACACAGAGAGCTCCCTTTTCCTATTTCAGGTTCTTCAGGGCCTACTGTGGGACTTTACCATCAGCAGATTTTAGAATTCTTGGAAGTCCTGGAACCAATGCACTGTAGACACCAAAGGATGACTGTATATATTTATATATGTGTGTGTGTAGGCAGAAATGTGATATTAAAAAATAGTTGAGGTTGGAAGATATAAAAATAATTTTATAAAAGTGGATATTATAGATTTAATTTTACATAAAATAATTAATTTTATGTAAATTTAATAGATGGAAAAGAGACTGCAGTTAATAAAGCAATGTTGATGTTTAAGTAAATGCCTATACACTAAAAGATTTGTTTCTTTTGGCATTCTTGCTTTGGTTAAATATTATTATTAAAAAAAGAAGTTGAAGCATAATGTTTTATTAAATGAATGTTCAATTTCAGACAGTATTGCTTGATACACTGGTATAGAAAATAAAAATATTAGCACTCTTATACATCTTCCTAGCTTAACACCCTTCAGCTTTTATAAGTTATATTGTTATATTGTCTATGTTTATGATATTCACAGTCTATTTATTACTGTAATTCCTGAAGTTGTTTCATTGTTCTTTCTTTGTAGTATATGTAAATGAATTCACTGTTTACCATCAATCATATTATTTTTTCATTATGGCTTCTTTATTCTTGAATTTTTTAGTTTGATTAATCTTTTAATTGCTTGATTCATTGGTAAGAAGGAGTTATGGCTTTGTAATCTCTGTGTTTTTTAATATTTGATGATGTCTACCTGTTGTCTTCATATATGAATAACATCTTGACTCTTATCATGTCCCCTGGTGAAAATGTGCCCACTTTAGGGAGCAGGACTCCTAGCTTTACCCAGCCCAGAGCTGCAATGATGAGAAATGAAAGTCCTCCAGTAGGTCATTGGTGAGGCCACTCCTGCTTCTACCTTTTAGTTCCAGACCACATATTCTTTCTGTTGCGACACTGCTTCATATAAAAGTCTTTGATCCAGGAAGTGTTGTGCTTGGGGATGACACTCCATTCTTGAAAAGTCATGTTGATGAAACTTGGAGCAAGATGGCTGAATAGAGACACCTGATGCTTGACTATCTCACAAAAATGGACCAAAGCAATGAATAAACAGATACAATTTCACTGAAGCATCAAAGGGAGAGTGCTGAAGTGCAGCAGGCGAGTAGAGATAACACCTGTGGTGATTAGCAGTACAAGAGGGCAGAGTGGAGGCAGCTGGCCTTGGCAGCCCCATATTTCCTGCTTGGATTGGATTTGCCTGGAGTCAGGCGAGACTTACCATTTCAGGGAAAAGGTAAGCAGAAGATCCCCATTAGCCCCAGTTTCTATCACAAACACCTACAATTCTTATTACAGGAGACCTCCACAGTCCTCAAACCCTGAACCCAGTTTGGAGAGCTACTGGAAATTTACATAGCTGATTGCTGTGGTTAGGAGCACAACGTGTATACTCCCTACCCTTCACTTTACCCGCTGTGAGCCAAACTACTTGGAAGCTTGGTATAGGCATGGGATTATCTTAAGATCAGAGCAACCTCTGGAGTGTGCCCTCTTTGGGGGTTAGTAGCCATTGCACTTCTCCAGCACTGGGGCTCCATCTTCATTCCACCAAACCCACACTGGTGGCTGAACACAACAGCCCCAGCAGTGGGAAGCCTGGGCCCAGACTGGCTGTTACTCTTACCTTGCACAGCAGGAAAACCAACTCTCATTGCCTTCACTTCTAGCTGAAGGAGAAGCCTGGCAGTCCTGCCCAGGATGAATCCATTCTAGAGCTGGCCAAGCTGCTTGCATGCCTCTCTCAAGTAGGAGAGGCCCTCAAGCCTCTGAGTAGTTGACATGCTCCTAGCTGGCAGGATGGTTATATACCCATACCCAGGGCCTGTGAAAAGCCCTGTGGTGTTTTACCCAATGCAGACAAGTCCTTGGCCAGCCCAATGGCCCTTCGCCTGCAGTTAGAAACTGAGAAACAGCCCTGGGGGCTGCTCCTGGCAGAGGTGCCCCTGGTTCAGCTGAGCAGCTGTGTGCCTGCATCCTAGGCCTGAGAAGCAGCCCCACAGGCTGCCCCTGGCAGATATGCCCCAGGCCAGTTGAGCAGCTGTGTACCTACACTCTGGGCCTAAGAAATAGCCTCCTGGGCCATGCCCAGCAGATATGCCCCTAGACAGCTGAGCAGCCATGGCCTGTGTCTGGGACCTGAGAAAGAGCCCTGGGGGATCCCACTAGCAGATATTCCCCCAGCGTGGCGAAGTAGTCTTGTGCTCACATCCCAGGTCTGAGAAACAGCCCTGTGGGCTGCCCCTGGCAGGCACACTCCTAGGCTGGCCAAGCAGTTTTGCATCACAGGCCTGAGAGAGAGACCTATGGGGCACCCATCCTCAGAAGACACACATCCAGGCCAGCTGAGAAGCTGTGTCACCACATCCTGGGAATGAGAAACAGCCCTACAGCTTTTCCCTGGCAAGCACACCCCTAGGCTCACAGAGTGACTCTGTGCACATGCTCCTGGCCAGAATAACAGCCCCAAAGCCCCAACTCCAGCCACAAGTTGGCTTATCCACTGTGGCATGCATGTGCCCCAACCTGAAAAACAGTCCAGTGTGCCCACCCCCAGCAAAGCTGTGCCACTGCCACCATAAACTCTCTCAGCCTAAGCCACTGAAACACTTGCAAACATTACTGTTATAACATGGATTAGTTGAAGAAATTGCACAAAGACTACACTATTGCATCCACCTACAACCAAAGCCAATGCACTCCATTGAATTGACACTCTTTAAGACTCATTCATATGAATAAGTCTTTCTCCTATGAAACCTACTCCATAAAAATGAAAGTGGTGACTTTTCCTCCAGATGTGTAGAAATCAATGAAGGAACACATACATGGAAAAGTACAAAAATATAACACCTCCAGAGGGACACAATAATTATCCAGTAACAGACCCCAACCATAGTGAATATATGAAATGCCAGAAAAAGAATTCAAATAAGAATCTGAAGAAAACTCAGTAAGCTATAAGAGAATACCGATAGACAATTCAATGAAATCAGGTAAATGATTCATGAATGATAAATTCAATGAAGAGATAGCTATTACAAAAAAGAACCAAAGTGTACACCTGAAGAATTCAATTAATGAAATAAAAATCATTGAGAGCTTTAATAGCAAACCAGACCCACACAAAGACTTGTCATTTGAAGTAACAGATAAGAAATGTAAAAAAATAATAAAAAAAGAACAAAACCTACAGCGTATATTGGATACCATTAAGTGAACATTATGAGGATTCCAGAAAGGAGAAGAAAAAGGAAAAGGTGAGGAAAAACATATTGAATTAATTAATAGCAGAAAACTTCCAAAGTCTTGGGAGAGAACTGGACATCCAGGTTTAGGAAGCTTAAAGAATGCCAAATAGATTCAACCCAAACAGGTCCTCTCTGAGACACACTATAGTCAAATTGTCAATGTCAATGACAGTAAAAGAATTCTAAAGGCAGAAAGAGAAAAGCATCGAGTCACATGAGGGACATTAGTCACATTAGACTACAGTGATTTTTCAGCAGAAAGCTTACAAGCTAGTAGAGAATGGAATGATATAGTCAAAGTACTGAAAGAAAAAAAAAATATTATACCCAGAAAAACTTCATCCTTCTGAAATGAAAGATAAATGAAATCTTTCACTGACAAACAAAACCTAAAGGAACTAATCACCACTAGGCTGGCCTTACAAAAAAAATGCTCAAAGGGCCTTTATGTCTGTAAGTGAAAAGATTACAATCATCATCATGAAAATATGTGAAACTATAAAACTCACTCATGGCTGGGTGTGATGGCACATGTCTGTAATCCCAGCACTTTGGGAGGCCAAGGAAGGCAGACTGCTTGAGCCCAGGAGTTCAAGACCAGCCTGGACAATATGGCAAAACCCCGTCTCTACAAAAATTAGCCAGGTATGGTGGTGCATGCCTGTAGTCCCAGCTGTTTGGGAGGCTGAGGTGGGAGAATCACTTGAGCCCAGGAGGTCAAGGCTGCAGTGAGCCAAGATCATGCCACAGCACTGCATCCTGGGTCATTGAGTAAGTTCCTACCTCAGAGGAAAAAAACAAACCCTCAACAGCAGCAAAAAACAACTCATTCATAGAGCTGATACACAAAGAAGAAAGAGAAAGAAATCAAACCGTATCAGTACAGAAATCTACCCAACCACAAAAATAAGGAATTAGAGAGGAAGTAAGGAGGAAAGGATATACTAAACAACCAGAAAACAAGATGACAGGAGTAAATCCTTACCTATCAACAATAACCCTTAATGTAATAAGTTCCCTATTTAAAAGATATAGTCTAGGCCAGGCTCAGTGGCTCATGCCTGTAATCTCAGCACTTTGGGAGGCTGAAGTGGGAGGATTACTTGAGTCCAGGAATTTGACACCAGCCTGAGCAACACAGTGAGATCTTGTTGCTACAAAAAATAAAATAAAAAATTAGCATGGTTATATGGGCTATGGTCCCAGCTACTTGGGAGGTTGAAGTGGGAGGATTGCTTGAGCTCAGGAGATTGAGGCTGCAGTATAGACTGGCTGAATAGATTTAAAAAACCAACAAAACCTAACTATATACTGCCTATGAGAAACTCACCTCTAATGACACACATAGGCTGAAAGTGAAGGGCTGAAAAAAGAAATTTTACGTAAATGGAAAACAAAAGCAAGCAGGAGTAGCTTTGTCTATGTCAACAAAATAGACTTCAAGTCAAAATCTATAAAGAGAGGCAAAGGGCATTACATAGTAAAAATGGGAAGAATTCAGCAAGAGACTAAAACAATTGTTAATATATATGCACTCAATACTGGAGCACCCAGATATATAAATATTTTTAGGTTCAACAATAGCTGGGAACTTTAACACTGGACTATCAGCATTGGACAGATAATGTAGACAGAAAATCAATAAAATTGGATTTAAACTGCACCATAGACCAAATGGACTGACATACGTTTAGAGAACATTTCACTCAATAACTGCAGAATACAAGTCTTTTCATTAACACATGGAATATTCTCTAGGATTGATTGTATGTTAGGACACCAAACTATGTCAACAAATTTTTTAAAATTGAAATTATACCAAATATCTAATCATAATGAAATAAAATAGAAATCAACAAGAGAGACATTTGAACATATATAAATAGGTGGAAATTAAACAACATGTTCCTGAACAAACTAATGGGTGAAGTAGCAAATTAAGAATGAATTTAAAAATTCCTTGTAACAAATGAGAACAAACACAACATACAGAAACCTATGAGACACAGCAAAAGCAGTATCAAGAAGCAAATTTATAGTAGTAAATGCCATATCCAAAACCAAGAAAGAATTCAAATAAATAACAGTGCATCTCAAAAAACCAGAAAAGAAAGAATGAACAAAACACCCCCAAATTAGTAGGAGGAAAGAAGTAATAAAGATCAAAGCAGAAATAAATGAAACTGAGACAAAAATATAAAAGATCAACAAAAGTTTTTTTAAAAGATAAATAAAATTGATAAAACATTAGCTAGACTAAGAGAAAAAGAGATAATCCAAATAAATACAACACTAAAAAGGATACATAACAAGATACCACAGAAAAATCTTTTTTTGTTAGTTATTATTATTATTATTTTTCTAGACAGGGTGTTGCTCTACCCAGGCTGGAGTTCAGTGGCCTGAACATGGCTCACTGCAGCCTTGACTTCTTCAGCTCAGGTGATTCGTCTGCCTCAGCCTCCCGTCTAGCTGGGATCACAGGCTCATGTCACCATGTCTGGCTAATGTTTTTTTGAGGTTTTATGGAGATGGGAACTCACTGTGTTGCCCAGGTTGATCTTGAACTCCTGGGCTCAAGCAATCTTCCTGTCTCAGCCTCCTAAAATGTTGGGATTATAGGCATGAGCCATCATGTCTGACTAATAATATTTAAGACTACTATGAATGGCTATACACCAATAAACTTGTAAATCTAGAGGAAATGGATACGTTCCTGGACACATACACTTACCAAGATTAAACCAAGGCAAAACAGAAAACCTGAACAGACAATAACAAGTAATATGATTTAATCAGTAATAAAAAGTCTTCTAACAAAGAAAAGTCACTTTTCTTCACTACTGAATTCTACCAGATCTTTAAAGAGAAATTGATACCTACTTTTCTCAAACTATTACTAAAAATCAAATCAGAGGGAATTTTTCCTAACTTATTTTATGAGTCCAGCATAACGTTGATACCAAAACCAGACAATGACACAATAAAAAAAGAAAACTACAGACAAATATCCCTGATGTACATAGATGCAAAAATCTTCAACAAAATACTAGTAAACCTATCCAACAACACATCAATAGGATAATACCACAATGATCAAATGGCATTTATTCAAGGAATGCAAAGATGTTGCAAGATATGCAAATCAATAAATACGATACATTACATTGACAGAATGAAGGACAAAAACAATATCTCAATCGATGCAGAAAAGCATTTTATAAAATCCAACATTATGATGAAAATCCTCAATGAATTAATTATAGAAGGAAGGCATATCAACACAATAAAGATCATATATGACAAACAGCATCATACTAAATGTGGAAATGCTGGAAGGTTGTCCTGTAAGAACTGGAAAAAGACAAAGGATGCCCACACCTACCACTCTTATTCAACATAGTACTGGAAGTCCTAGCCAGAGGAATTAGTCAAGAGAAATAAAGGATATTCAGATTGCAAGGGAGAAAGTAAAATTGTTTCTGTGTGCAGACGACATGATCTTATATAGAAAAACCTGATGATTCTTTCAAAAAATGCTTAGAACTGATAAATACAGCAAAGTTTCAGGGTACAACATCAACATACCAAAATTAGCATTTCTACACACAGACAACAAACTAGCTGAAAAAGAATTCACAAAAATAATTTCATTAATAATAGCTATAGAAAAAACAAACTAGGAATAAATTTAACCGAGAAAGTGAAAGACCTCTACAAGGAAAACCACAAAATACTAATGAAAAAAATTGAAGGGAATTGAATGCAAACAAATGAAAAAAACATCCCATGCTTATGCCCATCAATTGGAAGAATTAATATTGTTAAAATGACCATACTGCCTAAAGCAATCTACAGATTCAATGTAATCACTATAAAAATACAAATGGCATTCTTTACAGAAATGGAAAAAAAATCTTAAAATTTGTACAGAACTGCAAAAGACTCCAAATAGCCAAAGGAATCCTGAACAAAATAAACAAAGCTGGAGGCATAATACTACCATACTTTAAAATATACTGCAAAGTTATACAAACCAAAATAGATGGTACTGGCATAAAAACAGAAACACAGAACAATTTAACATAATAGAGAACCCAGAAATCAGTTAATATCCAAAGCCAACTGATTTTTGACAAAAGTACCAAGAACATACACTGAGGAAAGGGCAGTCTATTCAATCAGTAGTGCTGAGAAAACTGGTTATCTTTATGCAGAAGAAGAAACTAGAATCCGACCTCTCACCCTGTACAAAAATCAATTCAAAATAGATCAAAGACCTAAATATAGGACTGGAACTATAAAACTACTGGAATCAAACATAGGGGAAAATGCTTCAGGACATTAGTCTGGGAAAAGATTTTCTGAATAGGACCTCAAAAGCATAGGCAACAAAAGCAATAACTAATAAATAGGATTATATCAAACTAAAAAGCATCCACACAGCAAAGGAAACAGTCAACAGAGGGAAAATCCAGCCTGCAGAATAGGAGAATATATTTGCAAACTATTTACCTGACAGGTTTTAATATCTAGAATATACAAGGAACTCAAACATCTCAACAGCAAAATAACCCCAGATAATCCTATTTTAAAAGGGGGTAAATGATGTGAACAGTTATTTCTCTATTCAGAAGTCATACAAATGGGCAAAAATGTATTTTAAAATGCCAACATCACTAAGCATCAGGGAAATGTAAATCAAAACTACAGTTAGGTATAATTTCACCCTAGTTAGGATGGCTACCAAAAAGACAAAANAAAACAAAAAACAAAAAACAAAAAAAAAACCTCACACTGGCAAGTATGCAGAGAAAAGGAACTCTTACACACTGTTGGTGGGAATGTAAACTAGTATAGCCACTATGGAAAACAGTATGGAGATTGCTTGAAAAACTCAATAGAACTACCATATGATGCAGCAATCCTATTACTGGACATTTATCCAAAGGAAAGGAAATCAGTGTATCAGAGAGATAATCTGCACCCTCTTGCTTATTGCAGCACTATTGACAATAGCCAAGATAAGGAATTAACCTTAGTATTTAGTAACAGACTGATGGATGAAGAAAATACGGTTAATATATATTGTGGAATACTATTCATTCATAAAAAGGGATGAAATCCTGTTATTCATGACAACATAGATGGAACTTGGAGGACATTATGTTAAGTGAAAAACCAGGAAGCGACAACACTGCATGTTCTCACTCATATGGAAGCTAAAAAAATTTGATCTCATTGAAGTAGAAAGTAGAACAGACCATAAGAGAAGCTGGAAAGGGTCTTCCTCACTAATTCTTAAACCAAGGACCAATCTGGAGGTTAGAGCAACTTCCAAATATAGTCAATCCTAATTATGCATTTGAAGATCAGGGACATATATGTTGGCTGGGTTTGCAGACCTAGTGAATCCACTGTATGCTGGATCTTGCTCAGGATGGCATTTATTACGTGATTCATATTTTTCTAATGGGGGAAACATGATGATCTTTCAGGTCTTTAGGTATTTATAACAATTTAAACTCTGTGTCCAGTAGTCCTCAAAATGTTTGACTATGCTCCTTTTCTCAATGTGTAGTTGCCCAAGTAAATGTCCCTAGGTCCTTATGGAGAAGGACTGAGGAAATTATTACAATTTATAACTTGCCATGTTGTTACAGGGTCCTTCCTTCTGCAGACTTAGCCACCTTTTCAATCACTGGGGTTCAGCTCTGAAAATTAGTTTAGATCCCAAAACTGGGTTAGGAGTTGTTAATTTTTTTGTGTGTGCATGACCATTCTCAGTCTCTAATTATCTACATTTAATTGATTCTGGTACAATATGAGTAGTACCCTTCTTAATCGCCCATCTAATTTTCTTCTAGATAAATGTTCTATTAACCATCTCTACAAATCTCTACACATCAGGACCCCCTTGGCTGCCATTCTTGCCCTTTTGGTCATTATGACAGTTATGACCACCTGGCTTCTGGTTGTAAAGCGTTATCACCTGGCTCCTATTTTCCCATTGCTATTTCTGAAGCAAGTTCTTCTACTCCCATCCCCAGCCAACAGAGGAGAGTCATCACTACATATTTTAGTGATGCTGGTGCGCCTCTTACCAATATATTTCCTATGGCCTTGGTAAGTTAAATGGTGTGTCCTCTTGGCCTTCCAGTAGAACATAATCAACTGGTGGTCTTTTAGCTATACATCAGTTTCAGCGTGTGTACTTCTCTGAGCCATTTAATCCTGTTTTTCACTGTTTCCCACAGCCATTATGGCATTTCAACTTCATTTAGTGTGTACCATCACTTTTTAAAATGTTTCTGTGAGCCATCCTAGTAATGAGTTTACATTGTGTCCTAGGGGTCCTAGCCAGGATGTTAAATTCTGCATCTTGGAATGAATATACGTTATCTCCTAGGAGTCCTAGCCAGGGTGTTAAATTGTGCATCTTGGGAGAATTTTCCTAAGTGACTAAACTATTTGTTATCCAATTTATGTTCTTGTGCCCTTAATTAAACACCTTCCAAACCTGGTCCCACATGTACTCCTCAGGTTCTTGCGGGTATATACCGCCTAGATTTTGCAGCTTCTTTCAAGTTTAGTGTCTCTCTGTCTCTCTCTCCCTCTCTGTCTGTCTCTCTCTCTGTCTGTCTCTCTCTGTCTCTGTCTGTCTCTCTCTCTCTCCCTCCCTCCTTCCTCTTCTATGAAGTTAGATTTGTCCCATCACCTTACACAAGGATCTGTGGATAGGAATGCTATGCGAACTAATTATGCTTATATCATTAATATTGCATAAGAATTGTTTGCATGTAATATACTGTCCTGAGCATGTTGATACTACTGATTTACTGTCAATAGGACATGGCTGTGAATGAACTGCTTTTCAAATATAGTATGATACTATTTTTGAATCTATATACTCTCATAACCTCCTCTTAATATTGATGAAATGGTGGGCCTTTTACCTACCCTTGAGATATAGTCTGGGATCCTGAAGCAGAATTTGCTTTTGTTTTTCTAGCTAATTGGTTATTATAGCCCTTGAGCTCACACCCTTGGCTTAATTAGTATAATGTTTCACAACTAAGTAAAGAGGCTTAGATATTTGATATTTGAAATATCATTGCCGAAGATAAAAATGTTGTGGATATGAAAGTCTGTGAACATGAGGATATTAGAATGTTATAAATGTGTTCAATATGTCTAAGAGTCAATGCAACACATAGAAATCATATTTTGGAAAAGTAGAGATACAGAGTTTATCACTGTCATCCCACTGATGGCAGGAGAAAAAAGGTCGTATATGCAGCCTGCTGGCTGAAATTAAAGTCATCACCAGGATGAGAAAATTTGTTGAAAATGATGTTGTGTAAGATGAAATAATCATTTCCTTTTGACAATTATGAAGTTAGGATAGAGAGTGTGGGAGGTCTAAGGGTTGCAAAGAGGATTAGGTGTAAGACTAATGACGAGGAGTGGGAGGATAGCATTTAATGCAGATGGTAATTAATGTATTGTGGCTATATTGTTGGGTTTATTAAAACTGATTAAAGAGATGATTTTAAAGCTGGTAAAGATGAACATTTTTCAAATAATTTTTATGAAGAACAGGTATTACCTTTTCATCAGAATTAGGAATGGTTGATCCATTATGAAATGAAACATATTTTGACTATACTAACAAAATAAATGGATGTCAAGGGGGTTTATGAAAGTCTCAGTGGAGTGTTTGTACCTATTCTGATGAAATCTGTATAAATGGTATATGCTGAAGCATGGTATTGTTCTCTTTTAGTAAATATCGCTTTGCACAATTATGGCATTAAAAAGGTATAAAGTAGATTGTTGAACAAATTGGGTAGAATACAGCATAAATCTTTCTCGATTAAACTGGCAGTGACACTATAGCTCATAGATTTATACATTAGAAAAGTTCCCTTATAAATTTTACAATTTCATAACATCTGTACTGACTACAGTAAATCTGCAAACAAGTGCTCCATAGTAAAGAAGTCTGAGTAATCCACAATGATTGTTGCTCATAAAACATGCTTCAGCAATGTATTTATCCTCAGAAACATCTAATAACAATATTAGGAAGAATAACTTTATGCTGAAATGAAAGCCTGCTCTTCTGTGGGCAATATAGTTGTGTCCAAGAACACTTCATAGTGCCTTGCTGATAGCAGGCACTCAATAATGTTTATTGAATGGCTATTAATGAATGAGAGTTGCATGCAGTAAGGGTAGTATCATAATTAGGCTAGCAATAATCATTAAGTGATGTCATTTGAGGGATTTTAGAAAGGCCACTCTGCTTCAATTCATAATCCCTAAGAACATCATACTGCCTAAAATGGGATAACATAGGTTTTTGCTATTGGATTAAGGCATCGTTTTCTATAGGATTCCTTATAAAATGAGAAAAAGTGTTTATAAAAAGGTAACAAATTACCTACAGAACACCATAACTTACAGATTTATAGATTAGAAAATTTCTTCCATAAAACTGAGAAGTGATGGATATGAGGTTAGGAGTTTGATTAGAGGTAGACAGAAATAGCATGAGCATTGTGGTAAGGAAAAGAAGGGAATTTCTTAGGATCTCTGGCCTTATTTGTTACCTTAGGTAGGTGGTTTGAAAATTTGTGGCCCTTAATGTGAGGAGGAGTGAAAGAAAATTATCAAAGAGGAATATCTACTTTGTTACTTTTATATTGGAGAAGAGTTAAGAATCTAAGTGCCTATTACGTTATTATGCAAACTCTACCTGAGGAAAACAGCCACATGTGACTCCTTGAATATAAGATCTCATGATTTATGCCATGTGACTCTGGTACTCTGCTAATAGAGACTGAAGACCAGATATTGCTGCTGTAGCTAAGCCACCCATCTGACTACCTGTTGGGTGACCTGACCTGAATAGACACGATTAGATGGTGATTAACTCATGAAAGGAAAGGACCGTCTCTCTCAAGAGTTTTGAGTTCAAGATAAATGGAAGTAGAGTAGTAGAGAGAAAGGTAGAGAGACATGGTAAGTAATCAGTTTATTAAACAAATGTGGAATGTCTGCTATGTTCCAGGCAGTGTTCTATAATGCTCAAGATGCAGTAGTAAACAGAAGTTTGGCTTCATGGACTTACATTCTAGTTGGGGAGACTGACTAATATACAAAGAATAATTACAGGCCTGGTGTGGTGGCTCACACTTGTAATCCCAGCACTTTGGGAGGCTGAGGTTGGAGGATCACTTAAGCCGAGGGGTTCAAGACAAGCCTGGCCAACATATTGAGACATGATCTCTACAAAAAATAAAAAAATTAGCCAAATATGGTGGCATGTACCTGTGGTCCCAGTCACTGGGGAGGCTGAGGCAGGAGGATTGCTTGAACTTGGGAGGTTGAGGCTGCAGTGAGCTGTGATCACTGCTACTGCACTCCAGCCTGGGTGACAAAGTGAGATTGTGTCCTCCCCCCAGGAAAGAACAATTTTATAATACTATTTCAGGTAGTGATAAGTCCAGGAAGAATAATAAATTAGAGAAGGGACTAAAGTCATTTTTTAGTTTAGGTGGCCAGATAAGGCCTCTTTTAGGAATTAGAGGGGATACTTGAATAACATAAGGAGGAAGCCATGAGAGTATCTGGGAAAAGATTATTTCTAGGCAGAGAAAATAGTATGTGGAAAAGCCTCGAGGCAAGAGTATGCTTGTCATGTTTGAGGAACAGCCAGAAGAAGGCTACAATTGTTGGAGCAGTGAGAGATAGCTATTGGGATTGGTAGCTAATGAGACGGGGTTGTTTCTAGGGATCAAATTATATAGAGCTTTACAAACCATGATAAGAAACTTTTGTTTTAATGTAATGGGAAGTCACTGGAGGGTTTTGAACAGGAAAGAGACATGATATGATAGGCATTTTAACAAGATTATTTGGGCTACTGTGTGGAGAGCTAAGTTAGAATAGAAGTAGAAAGATGGGTTAGTAGGGAATTGTAGTAGTCCAGGAAAGATGATGGTGGCTTGGAATGGGGTATTAGTTGTGGATCATGAAAGTGGTTGAATTCAGGCTATATTTTGAAGCTGGAACAGACAGGATTTCATGTGTGTGTGGTGTGTGAGGGAAAGAGAGGGCTGAATTCCAAAAACGGCAGGATCATCGTAAGACAGGCAACATATACTTGAGACAGAGGAGATTAATATATAAGCAAGTTTTCAGGGCTGCTGTTGGTTCCCAGAGTTGGGCTTTAAAACCACTGTTGTATCCAGAGCAACATAAAGCTGATTTCATACTTCTCCATGTTGTCTGCATGTATAGCAGCTGATTCGGTTTCTTAAGTTTTCTTTCTTCTCTGTATATTTGAATAGTAAATCTGTATCACTTCAGCATATCTATATTCCCTGTGGTGCAGAAGACCCTAACTAATAGAGTTTTGCTGAGTACTTCCCAGGTTCACATAAATATTATTGATATTATAATGCTTAATCTAAAGTCTTGGCAGAATTATCAAGCATTAAGCTTTAATCTCTAAAATCTCTGGTAGCTCAGTTTAATCTTAATGTCTCAACTCAGGTCTTAATGACATTTTTACAAAGCAAATTTAAAAGTGTTTTGAATTTAAAAAATACCTTAATGTAGGCATGCCATGACTCTTTAAAAATTATTTAGTTATTTGAATAGTAATATAATTCAATACCTTGACAACAGGATAACCTCCTTCAGAATAGGAAATGTGTTTGTTCTCATATACATCATTAGTGCTTTGCTTGTTACCTGACAAGCAGTAGATTTTTCAAATCGATCTTAAGGAATGAACAAATTGATGCATGCTAACAATTTGTTTATCCTGTTTATATAGAGAGCTTATCACTTTTTTTCCCTGGGTACCCTGACAGGTTTAGTGGCCTGGCACAGAACTTCTTACATTGAATGTAGTCATTCAATTAAAGGAGATATAACCACAGAGGGTAGATTTCAACTTGTAGGAGTTAAGCCAGAAATTTATCTGGGTTTAAAATGTATATGTCATTTGTTCACTTAAAAAAGCCCCACTTTTTAATGTTACATAAAAATAAGCACAACTAGAATAACAAGAGGTTAGGTTTTGTAACATCTGTGTACAGGTTATTATTAGCACTGCTAATCCAAGATCTTAATCATTGGCATGATACCTGTATCACCACGAGATGCAAGCTTTCTGAACCTAAGAGTAAATAAATGATTTAGAATAACTTTAGTATAATTTTTTGAAAGAAGCAAAAATTTAAATATTTTTTTCCCCAAAACTAGCTCATTGGTCCAAATCTATCCCATTTATAAATGAATATTTTAAAAATGTGCCATTGTTTCTAAATGTCAGTTTTCCTTTCATACACAACAAAAATAGATGTCCATGAATAGTAGTTGTTATGAAAACAGAATTTTAGTGGATGTACCAACATAATTAGAAAAAAATAAAGATTTTCAAACAAACTCATTCTTTAAGACAAAAAACTAACTTTTGTTAAAAATGAAAACCTACCACCTGTCACATGTGTCAATGAAATGTTTTGTAGACAGGCTTAGAATAAAATATTTTGGTGATAAAATTTGCAATTACTTTTGCAGCAACCTAATAGTGTTGAAGACTCAAATGGACTTATATAAGTTCAGTGAATTAAGAATATAAAAATTGCTATGTGGAGTTGTTCCACAGTTTTTCTGACCCAATATTTAGTTTCTATTAGATAGAACCGAGGAGTATATTGGAGGAGGCAAACATTTCTCTCTCTCATATCATTCAAACTAAATCATGGTAAATTTCCTTAAGACCTTATGATTCTATCGTATTTCACTTTAAATAATTTCAAAGATTTTATATCATCGGTTTGTACTTTATTGGCAGTAATGAATCCCATGTATTTAATTTTTAATTTTTTAATAGACAGGGTCTTGCTCTGCTGCCTAGGCACAATCATGCTCACTGCAGCCTGGAACTCCTGGGCTTAAGTGACCCTCTTGTCTCAGCCTCCTGGTTAAGTGAAAAAAAAGAAGAAAAAAAATATTTTTAGAGTTGGGGTCTCACTGCATTGACCAGGCTGGTCTTGAACTCCTGATCTCAAGTGACCCTCTCATTTCGATCTTCCAAAGTGTTGGGATTACAGGTGTGAGCCACTACACCAAGGCTTGACAATAAGTTTAATGCTTTGTACTAACTTTGAAAGCCTTTGTAAAACTGATTATCAATTTCCTTACCTACTTATTATAAGGAAAGTTGGTATTACTCATTTGTTACCATTTGTACATGATCATTGAAATGTGTGTGTGTATGTATGTGTGTGTGTGTGTGTGTATGTATATACTATATATATAGTGACCAAATACATACAAAGTTCACCATTTTAACCATTTTAAAGTACCCAATTCAGTTACATTTAGTACATTCACAATGTTGTGCAACCATCTCTAAAGTCCAGAACAATTTCATTACTCCCAAAGGAAACCCCATACCTGTTATGCATTAACTCTTCATTCCCCTCTCTTCACAAACCCTGGCACCATTCATCTGCTATCTGTATCTGTGGATTTGCCTATTCTGGATCTTTCATGTAAATGATGTTATACAATACATGGCTTTTTGTGTCTGGCTTCTTTTACTTAGCAAATTGTTTTCAGGTTCATTCATGTTGTAGCATGTGTCAGTATTTCATTCCTTTTTATGACTGAGTAACATTTTATTGTATGGATATATCACATTTTATTTATCCATTCTTTTGTTGATAGACATTTGGGTTGTTTCCACCTTCTGGCTATTGTGAATAGTACTGCTACGAACATTTGTATATAAGATTTTTTCCCCAAACGCCTGTTTTCAGCTTATTTGGGCATATATCTAGAAGTTAAATTGGGTTCATATAGTAATTCGTATGGTAATTCTATGTTTAACTTTTGGAAGAACCACACAAAATTGTTTTCTACAGTGTGGAAGCCATTTTACATTTTCACAGCGACGCATGAGATTTCCACTTTCACCAAATCTTTGTCAACACTTATATTCTTTTCCTTTAAAAAATTTTTTCTGTAGCCATCCTAATGTATTTGGAATATTATCTCGCTGCAGCTTTGACTTGCATTTCTCTAATGACTAATGAAGTTGAGCATCTTTTCATGTGTTTGTTGGTCATTTGTATATCTTCTTTAAGAAATGTCTATCCAAGTCCTTTGTCCATTTTGTAATTGAGTTTAGTGTCTTATTGTTGTTGATTTATAAGAGTTCTTTAAATATTCTGGGTGTTAGACCCTTATCAGATATATGATTTTCAAAATATTTTCTCCCATTCTGTGAGTTGCCTTACCATTCCATTGATAGTGTCCTTTAATACACACACACATAAAATTTTTATAAAGTCCAATTTATCTATTATTTCTTTAGTTTCTTGTACTTTTGGTGTCATATCTAAGACTCATATATGGTTTGAGGTTAGGGTCCAACATTTACTTTTGCATGTGGGTATCTAATTGTCTCAGCACCATTTGTTGAAGAGACTACACTTTCTCCACTAAGTGGTTTTTGCACCCTTGTCAAAAATCGGTTGACCATAGATCTATGGGTTTATCTATGTAACCATCAATTCAATTCCATTGATGTGTATGTCTGTTTTCATCCCTGTACCACTGTTTTGACTATGGTAACTTCATAGTTTTGAAACCAGGAAACAGGAGTCCTCCAACTTTGTTTCTCTTCTTCAGGAGTGTTTTGGCTGTTTGGGGTCCCTTGGAATGTCATAGAAATTTGGGAAGAGCTTTTCCATTTCTGCAGAAAATGTTGTTGGGATTTTGATAGGGGTCACATTGAATCTGTAGATTGTTTTAGGAGAGTACTGTCACCTTAATAATATTAAATCTTCCAGTTCATGAACACAAAATGCCTTCTCTTTCTCTTCTCTTCTCTCCTCTCCTCTCCTCTCTTCTCCTCTCTTCTCCTCTCCCCCTCTCTCCCTCCCCCCCCACTTCCTTCCTTCCTTCCTTCCTTCAAGTTTTGTTCTTGTCACCCAGGCTGGAGTACAAAGGTGCAGTATTGGCTCACTGCAACTTCTGCCTCCTGGGTTCAAATAATTCTCCTGCCTTAGCCCCCTGAGTAGCTGGGATTACAGATACCCGCCACCACACAAAACTAATTTTTATATTTTTAGTAGAGATAGGTTTTCACCATGTTGGCCAGGCTTGTCTCAAACTCCTGACCTCAGGTGATCCACCTGCCTCCCAAAGTGCTGGGATTACAGGCATGAGTCCAGAATGGCTTTTCTTCTGCTTTATGGTGGTATAATTAACAAATAAAATTAGTGTATATTCAAGATGTATAGTGTGATGTTTTGGTGTGTGTATACATTGTGAAATGTTTACCACAATTAAACTAATTAACATCTTTATTTCACACAGCGCCCTCTTTTTTTTTGAGACTAAAGGTCTACTTTCTTAGCAAACTTCAAGTATGCAATATATGACTATTAACCATGGTCACCATGCCATACATTAGATTCTAGAACTTATTCATCCCGTCTAACTGAAACTTAGTACCCCTTGACCAACGTCTCCATATTTCTCTCACCCTTCAGCCCCAGGCAACCACAAATCCACTCTCTGCTTCTACGAGTTTGACATTTTTAGATTCCACATATAAGTGAGCTCATGCAGTGTCTGTTTTTCTGTGCTTAGCTTATTTTATTTAGCAAAGTATCCTACAGGTTAATGTTGCAAATGACAGAATTCCTTCTTTTCTAAGCTAAATGATATTCCATTATGTATGTGTGCATCACATTTTCTTTATTTTATTTTATTTTATTGAGACAGTGTTTTGGTCTGTTGCCCAGGCTGGAGTGCAGTGGTGTCATCTTGGCTCACTGCAACCTCCACCTCCTAGGTTCAAAGCGTTTCTTCTACCTCAGCCACCTGAGTACCTAGAATTACAGGCATGCACCACCATGCCTGGCTATTTTTTTTTTTTTTTTAAATTTTTAGTAGAGACAGTGTTTTGCCATGTTGACCAGGCTGGTCTCGAACTCTTGGCTTCAAATGATCTACCTGCCTCGGCCTCCCAAAATGCTGATACTATAGGCATAAGCCACCATGCGCAGCCTGCATTTTCTTTATTCATCTATTCAGCAACAAACACTTTGTTTCTATGTCTTGGCTATTGTGAATAATGTTGCAATGAACATGGGAGTGCAGGTATTTCTTTGGAATAGTGGTTTTATTCTTTAGGATATATAACCAGAAGTAGTATTGCTTGATTTTATGATAGTTCTTTTTTATTTTTTAAGTTTGTGAGAAATCTCCATACTGTTTTCCATACTGGTTGTACCAATCTATATGCCCACCAACAATATTAAGTGTTCTTTTTTTTTCTCCACATTCTCGCCAGCACTTGACTTTTGACTTTTTCATACATAAAATGTTATTCTAACACTTGTGAGGTGATATATTATTGTGATTTTGATTTGCATTTCTCTGATGACTAGTGATGTTAGGTACCTTTTCACATACCTGTTGGCCATTTGTGCCTTCTTTGGAACAACGTTATTCAAGTTCTTTGTCCATTCAAAATACTGAGTAATTTGTTTTCTTGCAACTGAGTTGTATGAGTTCCTTGTATATTTTGTATATTAACCTGTTATCGGATATGTGGTTTGCAAATATTTTCTTCTATTATGTAGATTACCTTTTCATTTTGTTATTTCCTTTGCTGTACAAAAAATTTTTCCTTTGATGTAGTTACACTTGCTTATTTTTGCTTTTATTCTCTGTGTTTTTGATATGATATCCAAAAACTCATTGCCAATACTAATGTTATGAAGCCTCCCACAATATTTTCTACTAGTAGTTTTATGGTTTCAGGTATACAGTTAAATCTGTAATCCGTTTTGGGTTGATTTTTGTGTATGGTGTAAGATAAGTTTCCAATTTCTTCTCTCTTTTTTTTTTTTGCATGTGAACATCCAGTTTTCCAAACATACTAAATTGAACAGATTATCTTTTCCCATTGTTTATTATTGCTGCTTATGTAGAACAATATATGAGTGTATATGCATGGGTTTATTTCTGGGCTTTCTATTTTGTTCCTTTAGTGTATGTGTCTGTTTTTATACCAAGACCATGCATAGTGTTTTGATACTATAGCTTTGTAATATAATTTGAAATCAACAAGTGGGTTGCCTTCAGCTTTGTTCTTTTTGCTCAAGATTGCTTTGACTGTTGGAGTCTTTTATGGTTTTATATGAATTTATGTTTTTTTATATATTTCTATGAAAAATTATATTGGAATTTTGATTCAATCTGTAGGTTATTTTGGATAGTATGGACATGTTGATGGCATTAGTTCTTATAATCCATGAGTATATATATATATATATATATATATATATATATATATATTTC
>NW_016107325.1:5854949-5878030 GCF_001604975.1 Cebus imitator
ATACAATGTTGATAGAAATGGTGAAATTGGGCCAATGTCCTTGATTAACATAGATGCAAAAGTGCTCAACAAAATACTAGCCAAGATGGCTGAATAAGAACAGCTCTAGTCCACAGCTCCCAGTGAGATCAACGCAGAAGGTGCGTGGTTTCCACATTTCAAACTGAGGTAACTGGTTCATCTCATTGAGACTGGTTGGACGGTGGGTGAAGCCCAAGGAGGGTTAGCTGAAGCAGGGTGGGGCATCGCCTCATCTAGGAAGTGCAGGGGGTTGGGGAACTCCCTCTTCTAGCCAAGGGAAGCCATTAGAGACTGTACTGTGCACTCCAGTCCAGATACTGTGCTTTTCCCACAGTCACCACAACCCACAGACCAGGAGATTCCCTCTGGTACCTACACTACCAGGGCCCTGGATTTCCAGCACAAAACTGGGTGGCCATTTGGGCAGATACCCAAAGAGAGTTCCCGAATGAAGCACTCAACATGGAAATGAACAACTGGAATCAGCCACTGCAAAAATATACCAAATTATAGACCATTGTCACTGTGAAAAAACTGCATTGACTAATGGGTAAAATAACCAACTAGCATCATAATGGCAGGATCAAATTCACATACAACAATAGTAACCCTAAATGTAAATAGGCTAATTGCCCCAATTAAAAGACACAGACTGGCAAATTGGATGAAGAGTCAAGACTCATCAGTGTGCTGTATTCAGGAAACCCATCTCACATGCAAAGACACATGTAGGCTCAAAATAAAGGGATTGAGGAATATTTACCAAGCAAATGGAAAGGACAAAAAAGCAGGGGTTGCAATCCTAGTTTCTAATAAAACAGACTTTAAACCAACAAAGATCAAAAAAGACAAAGAAGGGCATTACATAATGGTAAAAGGATAATTGCAACAAGAAGAGGTAACTATCCTAAATATATATATGTGTCCAGTAAAGGAATACCCAGATTCATAAAGCAAGCTCTTGGAGATTTACAGAGACTTAGACTCTCACACAATAATAGTGGGAGACTTTATCACCCTACTGATATTAAACAGATCAATGAGACAGAAAATTAACAAGGATGTCCAGGACTTGAACTCAGCTCTTGACCAAGTGGACCTAATAGACATCTACAGAACTCTCCACCCCAAATCTAGAGAATATACATTCATCTTAGCACCACATCACACTTACTCTGAAATTGACCACGTAATTGGAAATAAAACATTCCTCAGCAAATGCAAAACAATGGAAATCATAACAAACAGTCTCTCAGACCACAGTGCAATCAAATTAGGACTCAGGATTAAGAAACTCACTTAAAATTTCACAGCTACATGGAAATTGATCAACCTGCTTCTCAATGACTACTGGGTAAATAACGAAATTAAAGCAGAAATAAAGATGTTCTTTGAAACCAGTGAGAACAAAGACACGATATACCAGGATCTCTTGGACACATTTAAAGAAGCGTGTAGAGAGAAATTTATAGCACTAACTGCCCACAAGAGAAAGCCGGAAAGATCTAAAATCGATACCCTAACATCACAATTGAAAGAACTAGAGAAGCAAGGGCAAACAACTTTGAAAGCTACCAGAAGACGAGAAATAACTAAGATCAGAGCAAAACTGAAGGAGATGGAGACATGAAAAACCCTTCAAAAAAATCAGTGAATCCAGAAGCTTCTTTTTTGAAAAGATCAAGAAAATAGACCACTAGCCAGACTAATAAAGAAGAAAAGAGAGATGAATCAAATAGATGTACTAAAAAATGATAAAGGGGACATCATCACCAATCCACAGAAACACAAACTACTATCAGAGAATACTGTAAGCACCTCTGTGGAAATAAACTCAAAAATCTAGAAGAAATGGATAAATTCCTGGACATATACACCCTCCCAAGACCAAACCAGGAAGAAATCAAATCCCTGAATAAACCAAGAAGAAGTTCTGAAATTGAGGTAGCAATTGATAGCCTACCAAATAAAAAAAGTCCAAGTCCAGAAGCATTCAGCCAAATTCTACCAGAGGTACAAAGAGGAGCTGGTACCATTCCTTCTGAAACTATTCCTAACAATAGAAAAAGAGGGACTCCACCCTAACTCATTTTATAAGGCCTGCATCATCCTGATACCAAAACCTGGCAGAGACACAACAAAAAAAGAAAATTTCAGGCCAATATAACTGATGAACATAGATGTGAAAATCCTGAATAAAATGCTGACAAAGCGAATCCAGCAGCATATCAAAAAGCATGTCCACTACCATCAACTCAGCTTCATCCCTAGGATGCAAGGCTGGTTTAACATATAAAAATCTATAAATGTAATCCATCAGAGAAACAGAACCAATGACAAAACCACATATTATCTCAATAAATGCAGAAAAGGTCTTCGACAAAATTCAACATCCTTTATGCTAAAAAGTCTCAATAAACTAGGTACTGATGGAACATATCTCAAAATAATAAGAGCTATTTATGACAACCCACAGCCAATCTCATACTGAATTGGCAAAAACTGGAAGCATTCCCTTTTAAAACCGGCAGAAGACCAGGATGTCCTCTCTCACCACTCCTATTCAACATAGTATTGGAAGTTCTGGACAGGGCAATCAGGCAAGGGGAAAAAAATAATGGGTATTCAAACAGGAAGAGAGGACATCAAATTGTCTCTGTTTGCAGATGACATGATTGTATATTTAGGAAACCCCATCATCTCAGCCCCAAATCTCTTTAAGCTGATAAGCAACTCCAGCAAAGTCTCAGGATGCAAAATCAATGTACACAAATCACAAGCATTCCTATACACCAATAACAGACAGCCTAATCATGAGTGAACTCCCATTCACAACTGCTACAAAGACAATAAAATACTTAGGAATGCAACTTACAAGGGATTTGAAGAAACTCTTCAAGGAGAACTACAAACCACTGATCAAGGAAATAAGATAGGACATGAACAAATGGAAAAACATTCCATGCTCATGGATAGGAAGAGTCAATGTAGTGAAAATGGTCATACTGCCCAAAGTAACTTATAGTTTCATTGCTATCCTCATTAGCTACCATTGATCTTCTTCACAGAATTGGAAAAAGGGTACTTTAAATTTCGTATGGAACAAAAAAAAAAGCCCACATAGCCAAGACAATCCTAAGCAAAAAGAACAAAACTGGAGGTATCATGCTACCTGACTTCAAACTATACTACAAGTTTACAGTAACCAAAATAGAATGGTACTGCTACCAAAACAGATACATAGACCAATGGAACAGAACAGAGACCTCAGCAATAACATCACACATCCACAACTATCTGATTTTTGACAAACCGGACAAAAAGAAGCAATGCAGAAAGAATTTCCTATTTAATAAATGGTGCTGGGAAAACTGGCTAGCCATATGCAGTAAGCTGAAACTGGATCCCTTCTTTATGCCTTATACAAAAATTAACTCAAGATGGATTAAAGACTGAAATGTAAGACCTAAACCCATAAAAACCCTAGAAGAAAACCTATGTAATACCATTCAGGACTTAGGCATGGGCAAAGACTTCAGGACTAAAACACCAAAAGCAAGGACAATAAAAGCTAAAATTGACCAATGGGATCTAATTAAACTAAAGAGCTTCGGCACAGCAAAAGAAACTATCATCAAAGTGAACAGGTAACCTACAGGATGGGAGAAAATTTTTGCAATCTATCCACCTGACAAAGGGCTAATATCCAGAACCTACAAAGAACTTAAACATATTTACAAGAAAAAAAGCAAACAACCCCATCAAAAAGTGGGCAAAGGATATGAACAGACAATTCTAAAAGGAGACAATCCATGCAGCCAACAAACATATGAAAAAACACTTATCATCACTGGTCATTGGAGAAATGCAAATCTAAACCACAATGAGATACCATCTCATACCAGTTAGGATGGTGATCATTACTGCTGGTGGGAGTGTAAATTAGTTCACCATTGTGGAAGATAGTGTGGAAGTTCTTCAGGGATCTAGAACTGAAGTACCATTTGATCCAGCAATCCCATTACTGTGTATATACCCAAAGGATTATAAATTATTTGACTATAAAGACACATGCATACGTATGTTTATTGCATCACTGTTCACAATAGCAAAGACTTGGAACCAACCCAAATGCTCATCAATAATAGACTGGATAAGGAAAATGTGGCACATATACACCATGGAATACTATGCAGCCATAAAAAAGGATGAGTTTATGTCCTCTGCAGGGACATGGATGAAGCTGGAAACTATCATTCTCAGCAAACTAACACAGGAACAGAAAACCAAACAGAAAACCAATTATGAGTTCTCACTCATAATTGGGAGCTAAACAATGAGAATACATGGACACAGGGAGGGGACCATCACACACCAGGGCCAGTCAGGGGGTGGGGAGCTAGAGAATGGATAGCACTAGGAGAAATACCTAATGTAGACGATGGGTTGATGGGTGCAGCAAACCAACCTAGCAAGAAAGGCCAATATTCAAATTCAGGAAATACAGAGAACACCACAAAGATACTCCTTGAGAAGAGCAACTCTAAAACAGATAATTGTCAGATTCACCAAGGTTGAAATGAAGGAAAAAATGTTAAGGGCATATCCAGCCAAATTAAGCTTCAGAAGTGAAGGAGAAATAAAATGCTTTATAGACAAGCAAATGCTGAGAGAATTTACCACTGTCAGGCCTGCCTTACAAGAGCTCCTGAAGGAAGCACTAAATAAGGAAAAGAAAAACTAGTACCTGCCACTGCAAAAAAATACCAAATTGTAAAGACCATTGACACCATGAAGAAACTGCAACAACAAATGGGCAAAATAACCAGCTACCATCACAGTGAAAGGATCAAATTCACATTTAACAATATTAACCTTAAACGTAAATATGCTAAATGCTCCAATTAAAAGACACAAACTAGCAAATTGGATAGAGTCAAGACCCATAAAATCAGTGTACTGTATTCAGGAGACCCATCTCATGTGCAAAGACACATATAATCTTAAAATAAAGGAATAAAAGAATATTTATCAAGAAAATGGAAAGTAAAAAAAAGCAGGGGATGCAATCCTAGTCTCTGATAAAACAGATTTTAAACCAAAAAAGATCAAAAAGGACAAAGTAGGGCATTACATAATGGTAAAAGGATCAATACGACGAAGAGCTAACTAACCTAAATATATATGCACCAAATACAGGAACACTCAGATTCATAAGGCAAGTTCTTAGAGACCTACAAAAATTCTTAGACTCCCACACAATAATAGTGGGAGACTTTAACACCCTGCTAATATTAAACAGATCAATGAGACAAAATTAACAATGCTATTTAGGAATTGAACTCAACTCTGGACCAAGTGGACCTAATAGACATCTACAGAAGTCTCCACCCTAAAGCAACAGAGTATACATTCTTCTCCGCACCATATCACACTTATTTTAAAAGACCAATAATTGGAAGTGAAACACTCCTCAGCAAATGCAAAAAAATGGCAATCATAACATTCTTTCAGACTGCAGTGCAATTAAATTTGAACTCAGGATTAAGAAACTCACTCAAAACTGCCCAACTACATAAAAAGTGAACAACTGCCTCCTCAATGACTACTGGGTAAATAAAATATTAAGGCAGAAATAAATAAGTTTTTTGAAACCAATGAGAACAAAGACACAATGTACCAGAATCTCTGGGACACAGCTAAAACAGTGTTCAGAGGGAAATTTATAGCAGTAAAAGCCCACGGGAGGAAATGGAAAAGATCTAAAATTGACACCCTAACATCACAATTAAAATAACTAGAGAAGCAAGAGCAAACAAATTCAAAAGCTAGCGAAGGCAAGAAATAACTAAGATCAGAGCAGAACTGAAGGAGAGAGAAATGAAAAACCCTTTGAAAAAAAATTAATGAATCCAGGAGCCGGATTTTTGAAAAGATTCAGAAAATAGATACACCAGTAGCAAGACTAATAAAGAAGAAAAGAGAGAAGAATCAACCATTGGGGAAGACAGTGTGGCAATTCCTCAAGGATGTAGAACCAGAAATACCATTTGACCCAGCAGTCTCACTACTGGGTATATACCCAAAGGATTATAAATCATTCTACTATAAAGACATATACACACGTATGTTTACTGCAGTACTATTTACAACAGTAAAGACTTGGAACCAAATCAAATTCCCATTACTGATAGACTGGATAAAGAAAATATTACACATACACACCATGGAATACTATGCAACCATCAAAAAGGTTGAGTTCCTGTCCTTTGCAGGGATATGGATGGAACTGGAAACCGTCATTCTCAGCAAACGAACACAGCAACCAAAAATCAAACACTGCATGTTCTCACTTATAAGTGGGAGCTGAACAATGAGAACACATGGACACAGGGAGGGAAATACCACACACCGAGGCCTGTGGGGGAGTGGGCAGCTAGAGGAGGGATAGCGTTAGGAGAAATACCTAATGTAGATGATGGGTAATGCGTGCTGCAAACTACCATGACACGTGTATATCTATGTAACAAACCTGCACATTCTGCACTTGTATCCCAGAACTTAAAGTAAAATGAACAGAAAACCAAATAAATGAAACTTTTCCAATTAAAAAGAAAAAGAAGAAATATATGCGGCCAACAATCATATGAAAAAATGCTCAACATCACTTATTATCAGAGAAATGACAATCAAAACCACAATGAGATACCATCTCACACCAGTCAGAATGACTATGATTAAAAACATGAAAAAACAACATGCTGGTGAGATTGCAGAGAAAAAGGAGTGCTTATTCACTGCTGGTGGGAATGTAAATTCTTTCAGCCATTGTGGAAAGCAGTGTGGCGATTCCTGAAAGAACTTAAAACAGAAATACCGTTCAACCCATCAATCCCATTTCACCTGGCACAATGTCCTCAAAGTTCATCCATGTTGTAGCATATGCCAGAATTTTCTTCCTTTTTAAGGTAAATAATACTCCGTTATTACTTATTACATTTACAGCATTATTACATTATTATTGCCTTCCTTTTTAAGGCAAATAATACTCCAGGTGTATCCTGCATTTTTCTTCCACATTTTAGCTATTGTGAATTCCTACACTCATATGAACATGAGTGTACAGATATTTCTAAGAAACCCTGCTTTTAATTTTTTTGGATACCTACCCAGAAGTGGAATTACTGGTTGATATGGTAATACTATTTATAATTTTTGAGGCTCTACTATACTGTGTTCTATAGTGGCTGTTCCAATTTACATTTCCACCAATAGTGCACAAGTTTCAATTCTTTACATCAGGTCTTTGCCATCAATAATATCACTTATTTTCTGTTTTTTTTTTTTTTTTTTTTTTTTTAGTAATCATCTTAATGGCTATGAGGCAGTATCTCATTATAGTTTTGATTTTGATTTTTATAATGATTAACGATGTTGAGCATCTTTCCATGTGCTTATGGTCATTTGTATATCTTCTTTGAAGAAATGTCTATTCTGTCCAATTCCCATTTTTGAATCAGGTTGACTTTTTGTTGTTGAGGTTTAGAAGTTCATTATACAGTCTGTATATTACTTAAAAGATACATAATTTGCAAATATTTTATCCTATTTCCTGGGTTCCTTTTTACTTTGTTAATGTCATCTCATTTGGTGCTCAAAATTTAATTTTTTTCACTTTTTCCTATTGATATTTATTTAATTTAAATAGCTTTTTGGGGAGCAGGTGGTGTTGGGTTACATGAATAAGTTCTTTAGTGGTGATTTCTGAAATTTTGGTGCACCCATCACCTAAGCAGTGAATACTGTATGAAACATGTAGTCTTTTATCCGTCACCCCCTCCCACTCTTTTTCCAGAGTCCCCAAAGTTTGTTGTGTCAGTCTTATGCCTTTGTGTCCTTATAGCTTAGCTCCCTCTTATGAGTGAGAATATTAAACATTTTTATTGTCTAATTTATTTATTTTTTCTTTTGTTCTCCATGACATTTTCTTTTTTTCTTAGCATACTATTTATTCTTTTCAACTTTTTTAGTGTTTGCCCTAGATTTTTCAATATACATATACAACAAATTCAAGTCCATGTTATTTATTTAGTTATATAGACAGGGTCTCACTTTATCACCCAAGCTGAAGTGCAGTGGTGCAAACATAACTCACTGCAGCCTTGACTTCTGAGCTCAGATAATCCTAATGCCTCAGTCCCCCAAGTACGTGGGACTACAGGCCCACACCACCATGCCTGGCTAATTTTTAAAAAATTTTTTCTAGAGACAGTGTTTCATCACATTGCCCAGGCTGGTCTAGAACTCCTGAACACAGGCAGTTCTCTCACCTCAGCCTCCCAATGGGGTGGAATAGCAGGTGTGAGCCATTGCTCCTGGCCCCAAATCCACTCATATAACACTATACCATTTTATGGGTGGTATGAGTTGTTATAGTAACAAAATGATCTGAATACTTACCTTCCATCCCTTGTGTCATTACTGTCACTTACACATAAACATATATGTATACATATATATGTATACATATATATACATACACACACATACATATATGTGTTATGTATATATGTGTATACGTATACCCACCCACACATATATGTATATGTTTATAACATACACAATCAAAAATATTATTACCGTTATTATTTTGAACAAACTTATTTGTTAGATCAATTAAAAAGAAAAATAAAAAATTTTATTTTATCATCACTGGTGCCTCCTCTGATAGTCTTCTTTATGTATATTTGAGTTTCTGATGTAAGTCATTTTTCTTCTCTTTAAAGAATTTCTTTTAACATTTCTTGCAAGGCAAGTGTACTGGCAATAAATTCCCTCAATTATTTCTCTTTCTCTTTTGAAGCATAATTTACACAGTATACAGAATCCTACATTAGTGTTTTTTCCTATTAACACTTCAAATATTTTACTCTACACTCTTCTTGCTGGCATGATTTCCTTAAAGAAGTCTGATATAATTCTTTTCTTTACCTCTCTATAGGTAAGCTATCCTTTTTTTTTCTGCCTTTTCCCAATATTTTTTAAATCTTTGATTTTTTTTGCCGTTTGAAAATGATATACCTAGTTGTACTTTTATTTTTTAAAAAGTTTATCCTGCTTGATGATCTCTTAGCTTCCTAAATCTGTGATTAGGTTTCTGACATTAATTTGGGAGAAATTATCAGTCATTACTGTTTCAGGTATTTCTTCTGCCCTTTTTGCTTTTTCTTCTTCTTCTGGTATTTCCATTATGTGTATGTTACACCCTTTTTAGTTGTCCACACAGTTTTTTAATATTATGTTCTGGTGTTCTTTTCCATTTTAAAATATTTACTTTTTAATTTTGGAGGTTCTTATCAATACATCCTCAAGCGCTGAGATTTTTTCCTTGACAGCATCTACTCTACTAATAAGCCTATCAAAGGCATTTTTAATTTTGTTAACATAATTTTTAATCTCTAGCATCTTTTTCATTTTTATTATAATTTTCATCTCTCTGCTTATATTCTGCTCACTATCAGTACACTGTTAAATAGCAGTGGTGAAAATATGCATTCTTGTCTTGTTTCTGATCTTGGGAGAAAAGCCTTCAGTTTTTTACCATTGAATATAATGTTAGCTGTGGGTTTTTCATAAATTATGTTTATCCTGTTGAGATGTTCTCTTCTCTTCCTAGTTTGCTGATAATTTTTATTATGAAAGTGTGTTAAATTTTGTCAGCTGCTTTTTTCTGTGTTGATTGAAATGAACATGTGTTCTTTTTTTTTTTCCTATGTTCTATTAATGTTGCATTACATTAGTTAACTTTCTTATTTTGAGCTACTTTTGCATCCCTGGGACAAATCTTAGTTGGTTACAACGTATAATTATTTAATGTGCTGCTGAATTTGGTTTGCAGGTATTTTGTCAAGGATTTTTCATTTATATTTATAAAGGGTATTGTTCTATACTTTGCTTTTCTCATGATATATTTTTCTGGCTTTGGTAATGCTGGCATCCTAGAATATGTTGGAAAGTGTTACTATCTCTTCTCTTTTTGAGTTTCAATAGTATTGGTATTAATTCTTTAAATGTTTGGTAGAATTCCCTAGAGAAGCCATCTGGTCCAGGTTCTCATTTGGGGATTTTTGATTATTCATTCAATATCTTTATTTATTATACATCTGTTCAGATTTTCTATTTATTCTTGAGATACTTTTGGTAATTTGTGTTTTTAAGATAATTTGTCAATTTCCTTATGTTAGCTAATTTGTTGATACACAATTGTTCATATAATTCATTTGTAATTCTTTAATTTATGTAATCCTATAGTAAAGCCCACACTTTTATGTCTGATTGTAGTTATTTGTGTCTTTTTTCTCTTGTTCTTAGTCCAGATAATGCTTTGCTGATTTTGTTGCTCATTTAAGAGAATAAACTTTGGTTTCATAGATTCTTTGTACTATTTTTCTCTCTCTGCCCTTTTATTATTTCTTTATTCTACCAGTTTGGAGTTTGGTTTGCCATTTTTCCTAGTGTCTTAAGTTGTAAAGTTAGGTTGTTAATTTGAGATCTTTCTTTTCTTTTTTAATATATGTTATGAATATTCCCCTGAGCACTGCTTTTACTGCATTCCATAAGTTTTTGTACATTGTGTTTTTGTTTTTATTCATCTTAAATTATTTTTTAATTTCCCTAGTGAGTTATTTGACCCATTGGTTGTTTAAATATGTGTTGTTTAATTTCCATGCGTTTGCAGATTTTTCAGTTTTCCTTCTGTTATTGACTTCTTTTTTTTTCCCCCATTTATTTATTTATTGCATTTTAGGTTTTGGGGTACATGTGAAGAACATGCAAGATTGTTGCATAGGTACACACGTGGCAGTGTGATTTGCTGCCTTCCTCCCCATCACCTACATCTGGCATTTCTCCCCATGCTATCTCTCCTCAGCTCCCCACCCCCCACCATCCCTCCCCTATTTCCCCCCAACTGACCCCAGTGTGTAGTGCTCCCCTCCCTGTGTCCATGTGTTCTCATTATTCAACACCCGCCTATGAGTGAGAACATGCGGTGTTTGATCTTCTACTCTTCTGTCAGTTTGCTGAGAATGATGGTTTCCAGGTTCATCCATGTCTCTACAAAGGACCCAAACTCATCGTTTTCGATGGCTGCATAATATTCCATGGTGTATATGTGCCACATTTTCCCTATAAGGACACGTGCACACGAATGTTCATTGCGGCACTGTTTACAATAGCAAAGACCTGGAACCAACCCAAATGCCCATCGACGATTGACTTCTAATTTTGTTCCATTATGGACAGAGAAGATACTTTATATGATTTCAATATTTTAAAATTTATTGAGGATCTAAAAGTGTGTATTCCAGATAATGTTTCACGTGTACTTGAGAATAATGTATATTATGTTGTTAAGAGGAGTGTTCTGTATGACTATTTGAGGTATAGTTTATGGTGTTCAAATTCTCTATTTCCATACCAATCATCTCTTTAGATGTTACATTCATCATTGAAAGTAGGGTATTGAAGTTTCCAAGTAATATTGTAGAACTTCCCATTTCTCCCTTCATTTCTCACAGTTTGTGCTTTCATATATTTTGAGGCTGTATGCTATATGTGTATGTTTATTATATCTTTTTGATGAATTGATTTTTAAAATCAATATGTAATATCTTTTTTTTTTAATTGTACTTTGGGCTCTGGGGTACATGTGCATATCCTGCATCCTGTAGGATTGTTGCATAGATGCATACATGCCGTGGTGGTTTGCTGTCTCCGTCCTCCCCCATTGCCTAGATCAGGCATTTCTCCTAGTGTTATCCCTCCCCATCCTCCCCGCCCCCTGCTGTCCCTCCCCTCCCATCCACCCCCCAACAAGCCCAGTGAGTGTTGTTCACTTCCCTGTGCTCATGTGTTCTCATTATTCATCACCTGCCTATGAGTGAAAACACGTGGTTTTTGGTTTTCTGTTCTTATGTCAGTTTGCTGAGAATGATGGTTTCTAGATTCATCCATGTTTCTACAAAGGACACGAACTTGTCGTTTTTTATGGCTGCATAGTATTCCATGGTGTATATGTGCCACATTTTCTTTATCCAGTCTATCATTGATGGGCATTTGGGTTGGTTCCATGTCTTTGCTATCATAAGTAATGCCAAAACGAACATATGTGTGCATGTGTCCTTATAATAGAACAATTTATAATCCTTTGGGTATTGCTGGGCCAAATGGAATTTCTGTTTCTAGATCCTTGAAGAATTGCCACACTGTCTTCCATAATGGTTGAACTAATTTACACTTCCACCAACAGTGTAAAAGTGTTCCTTTTTCTCCACATCCTCTCCAGCATCTATTGTCTCCAGATTTTTTGATGATTGCCTTTCTATCTGGCATGAGATGTTATCTCAGTGTGGTTTCGATTTGCATTTATTTTTTATTAGTCTAGCTACTGGTCTATTTTGTTGATCTTTTCAAAAAACCAGCTCCTGGATTTATTGATTTTTTGAAGGGCTTTTTGTGTCTCTATCTCCTTCGGTTCTGCTCTGATCTTAGTTATTTCCTGTTTTCTGCTTGCTTTTGAGTTTTTTTGATCTTGCTTCTCTAGGTCTTTCAATTTTGATGATAGGGTGTTGATTTTAGATCTTTCCTTGTTTCTCATGTGGGCATTCATTGCTATAAATTTCCCTCCAGACAGTGCTTTAAAAATGTGTCCCATAGATTCTGGTACATTGTGTCTTTGTTCTTGTTGGTTTTGAAGAGCATCTTTATTTCTGCCTTCATTTCATTGTTTATCCAGTTGACACTCAGAAGCAAGTTGTTCAGTTTCCATGTGATTGTGTGGTTTTGAGTGCTTTTCTTAATCTTGAGTTCTAATTTGATTATGCTGTGGTCTGAGAGACTGTTTGTTATGATTTCTGTTCTTCTGCATTTGCTAAGGAGTGATTTATTTCCAATTATGTAGCCAATTTTAGAGTAAGTGAGATGTGGTGCTGAGAAGAATGAGTATTCTGTGTATTTGGGGTGGAGTGTTCTGTAAATGTCTTATTAAGTTAGCTTGGTCCAGATCTGTGTTCAAGTCCTGGATATCCTTGTTGACTTTCTGTCTTGTTGATCTGTCTAATATTGACATTGGAGTGTTAAAGTCTCCCACTATTATTGTGTGGGAGTCTAAATCTCTTTGTAGGTCATTAAGAACTTGCTTTATGCATCTGGCTGCTCCTGCATTGGCTGCATATATATTAAGGATAGTTAGCTCTTTTTGTTGCATTGATCCTTTTACCATTATGTAATGCCCTTCTTTGCCTCTTTTGATCTTTGTTGGTTTAAAGTCCGTTTCATCCGAGACTAGGATTGCTACCCCTGCCTTTTTTTGCTCTTCATTTGCTTGGTAAATCTTCTATCCCTTTATTTTGAGTCTGTGTGAGTCTTTGCACGTGAGATGGGTCTCCTGAATACAGCATATTGATGGGTCTTGACTTTTTATCCTGTTTGCCAGTCTGTGTCTTTTGATTGGGGCATTTAGGCCATTTATGTTCAACATTAATATTGTTATGTCTGAATTTGATCCTGCCATTTTGTTACTGGCTGGTTGTTTTGCCCATTAGTTGACATGATTTCTTCATTGTGTCAGTGTTCTTTGCCATTTTTTTTTTTTTTTTTTTGCAGTAGCTGTTACTGGTTGTTCCATTCCATGTTTAGCACTTCCTTCAGGAGCTCTTGTAAGGCAGGTCTTGCAGTGACAAAATCTCTCAGTAATTGCTTGTTTATAAAGGATTTTATTTCTCCTTCACTTATAAAGCTTAGTTTGACCGGATATGGGTTGAAAGATCTTTTCTTTAAGGATGCTGAATATGGGCCTCCACTTCCTTCTAGCTTTAGGATTTCTGCCAAGAGATCTACTGTGAGTCTGATGGTCTTTCCTTTGTGGGTGACTTGACTTTTCTTTTTGGCTGCCCTTAGGATTTTTTCCTTTATTTCAACTGTGGTGAATCTGACGATTATGTGCCTTAGGGTTGCTCTTTGTGAGGAGTATATTTGTGGTGTTCTCTGTATTTCCTGGATTTGAATGTTGGCCTCCCTTGTTAGGTTGGGGAAGGTCTCTTGGTTAATATCCTGAAGAGTGTTTTCCAGCTTGGATTCATTCTCCCCATCACATTCAGTTATGTTGATCAAGCATAGATTAGGTCTTTTTCCATAATCGCATATTTCTTGGAGGTTTTGTTCATTTCTTTCCACTGTCTTTTTTTCTAATCTTGCCTTCTCATTTCATTTCATTGATGTTATCTTCAATCTCTGATATCCTTTCTTCTGCTTGATCAATTTGGCTGTTGAAACTTGGGTATGCCTTGTGAAATTCTCGTGCTGTGTTTTTCAGCTCCATCAGATCGTTTATCTTCTTCTCTAAGCTGGTTATGCTAGTTAGCATTTTGTCTAACGTTTTCTCAAAGTTCTCAGTTTCTTTGCATTGGATTAAAACATGGTCTTTTAACTCAGAGAAGTTTGTTATTACCCACCTTCTGAAGCCTGCTTCTGTCAGTTCACCAGACTCATTCTCTATCCATCTTTGTTCCCTTGCTGCTGAGAAGTTGTGATCCCTTAGAGGAGGAGAGGCATTCTGGTTTTTGGTGTTTTCATCCTTTTTGCACTGGTTTCTTCCTATCTTAGTGGATTTATCTACCTGTGGTCTTTGTAGTTGGTGACTTTCAAATGGGGTCCTTGAGTGAATGTCCTTTATGTTGATGTTGAAGTTGTAGGACTGCTGGAGGTCCACTCCAGACCCTGCTTGCCTCGGGATCACCTGCAGCACCTGCAGAACAGTAAGGGTTGCTGCCAGTTTCTTCTTCTGTTATCTTCATCCCAGAAGGGTACCAGCCAGATGTCAGCCTGAGCTCTCCTTTATGGGATGTCTCTTTGGATATATGGGGGCTGCTTGAGGAGACAGTCTGCCCCTTATAGGAGCACAAATGCTGCCCTGGGAGCTCTGTTGTTATGTTCAGAGCTGCTAGGCAGGTATGTTTAAGTCTGCTGCAGTGGAACTCATAACCGCCTTTTCCCCAGGTGCTGTGTCCTGGGAAGTTGGGGCTTTATTTATAAGTTCCTGACATGCTGCTGCTTTTTTTTCAGAGATGCCCTGCCCAGCAAGAAGGTAGTCTAGTCACAGACTGCCAGCAGAGGCGTTACTGAGCTTCTATGGGCTCTGCTTAGCTGCTATGTGAAGCTCCTTGCAGTTTTGTTTACAGAGGTACAGTTAGAACTGCCTCAGTAGTGGCAGACTGCTTCGGTAATGGTGGACTGTCTCGGTAATGGCTGATGCCCTTCGCCCCACCAAGCTGGACCATCCCAGGTCCAGCTGCACTTGCCGCTAGTCTCTCAATCCAGAACGTTTCAGATTGCTGTTTTTTGTGGGGGTGAGACCCACTGAGCCAGAGCACCTGGCTCCCTGTTTCAGCCCCCCCCCCCTTTTTTTTCACTTGAATGGGTGGCTCTGTATCCCAGGCATTCCAGGCACCAGTTGAAACGGCCACGCAGATTTGTGTGAATTTTTGTGTGGAGATCCACGGCACCGGCTGAAACAGCCATGCTGGAAACTTGTGGTGCTTTTCAGCCTGGGAATCTCCTGGTCTGTGGGCAGTAAAAGCTCATTTGGAAATGCAATGGTCACTCATCCTCTGCCTTGTTCTTGCTGGGAACTGCACTCCAGAGCTGTTCCTATTCGGCCATCTTGGTTTTTCAACCCCTGCTTTTTTTTTTTTTTGCTTTCCATTTTGTTGGTAAATATTCTTCCATCCCTTTATTTTGACCCTACATGTGTCTTTTCTGTGAGATGGGTCTCCCGAATACAGCACACCAATTTGACAGGCCTTGACTCTATCAAATTTGGCAGTCTGCATCTCTTAATACTGGCAGTTGGCATGTTTATATTTAAGGCTAATATTGTTATTGTGAATTTGATCCTGTCATGCTGCTAGCTGGTTATTTTGCACATTATTTGATGCAATATATTCATGGTGTCAATGGTCTTCACAATGTGGTATGTTTTTGGAGTGGCCTGTACCAGTTTTTTCTTTTCATATTAGTGCTTCTTTCAGGAGCTCTGGTAAGGCAGGCCTGGTGGTGACAAAATCTCTCAGCATTTGCTTGTCTGTGAAAGATTTTATTTCTCCTTCACTTTTGAAGCTTAGTTTGCCTGGATATGAAATTCTGGGTTGAAGATGCTTTTCTTCAAGATGATTGAATATTGGCCTAAACTCTCTTCTGGCTTGTAGGGTTTCTGCAGAGAGATCTGCTGTTAGTCTGATGGGCGCCCCTTTGTGGGTAACCTCACCTTTTTCTCTGGCTGCCCTTAATATTTTTTCCTTCATTGGTGAATCTGATTATTATGTGGCTTGGGGTTGCTCTTCTCAAGGAGTATCTTTCTAATGTTCTCTGTATTTTCTGAATTTGAATATTGGCCTGTCTTACTAGGTTGGGGAAGTTCTCCTGATTAATATCCTGAACGGTGTTTTCTAAGTTGGTTCCATTCTCCCCATCACTTTCAGGTACACCAATCAAATATAAGTTTGGTCTTTTCACATAGTCCCATATTTTCTGGATTTTTTTTTTGTTGTTGTTCCTTTTAATTCTTTTTTTGTCTAATCTTGTCTTCACACTTTAATTCATTAAATTGATCTTCAGTCTCTGATATCCTTCCTTCTACTTGATTGATTGAGCTATTGATATTTGTGTATGATTCATGAAGTTCTCGTGCTGTGTTTTTCAGCTCCATCAGGTCATTTATGTTGTTTTCTAAATTGGTTATTCTAGTTAACAGTCCCTGTAACCTTTTATCAAGGTTATTGGCTTCCTTGCATTAGGTTAGAACATGCTCCTTTAGCTTGGAGGAATTTGTTATTACCCACCTTCTGAAGCCTACTTCTGTCAATTTGTCAAACTCATTCTCCACCCAGTTTTGTTTCCTTGCTGGCAAGAAGTTGTGATTCTTTGGAGGAGAAGAGGCATTCTGGTTTTTGGAATTTTCAGAATTTTTTTGTGCTTGTTTTTCCTCATCTTTGTGTATTTATCTACCTTCGATCTTCGATACTGGTGACCTTCAGATGGGGTTTTTGTGTGGATGTTCTTTTTGTTGATGTTGATGCCATTCTTTTTTGTTTATTAGTTTTCCTTCTAACAGGACCCTCTGCTACAAGTCTGCTGAAGTTTGCTGGAGGTTTACTTCAGACTCTTTTTGCTGGGTATCAGCAGTGGAGGCTGCAAAACAGTAAAGACTGCTGCCTGTTCCTTCCTCTGGAAGCTTCATCCGACAGTGGCACCTGCCAGGTTCCAGCCTGAGTTGTCTGTCGACCCTGCTAGGAAGTGTCTCTCAGTCAGGAGGCACGGGAATCAATGAAGCACTTGAGGAGGCAGTCTGTCCCTTATCAGAGATTGAGCCCTGTGCTGGGAGATCCACTGCTTTCCTCAGGGTCAGCAGACAGGAATGTTTCAGTCTGCTGAAGCTGCTCCCACAGCTACTCCTTCCCCAGGTGCTCTGACCCAGGAGGATGAGAGTTTTATGCATAAGCCTCTGACTGGGACTGCTGTCTTTCTTTCAGAGATGCCCTGCCCAGAGAGGAGAAATGTAGAGAGGAGCTGGCTACAGCAGCTTTGTGAGCAGCAGTGGGCTCCACCCCATCTGAAATTTCCAGTGGCTTTGTTTACACTGTTAGGGGAGAACCACCTAGTCAAGCCTCATTAATGGTGGACACCCCTTTCCCCACTAAGCTTGAGTGTCTCAGGTAGACTTCAGACTGCTGTCCTGGCAGCAAGAATTTTAAGCCAGTGGATCTTAGCTTGCCGGACTCTGTGAGGGTGGGATCCACTGAGCTAGACCACTTGGCTCCCTGGCTTCAGCCCCCTTTCCAGGAGAGTGAATGGTTCTATCTTACTGGCATTCCAGGAGCCACTGGGGTATGAAAAAAACTCCTGCAGCTAGCTCAGTGTCTGCCCAAACGGCCACCCAGTTTTGTGCTTGAAACCCAGGGTTCTGGTGGCATAGGCAACTGAGGGAATCTCCTGGTCTGTGGGTTGCGAATATCATGGGAAAAGCATAGTATCTGGGCTAGAGTGCATTGTCTCTCATGGCATAGTTTCTCAAGGCTTCCCTTGATTAGGGGAGGGAGTTCCCTGACCCCTTGTGCTTCCCAGGTGAGGTGACACCCACAGCTCACTTTCTGTGGGCTGCACTATCTAACCAGTCCCAATGAGACAGGCTGGGTAACTCAGTTGGAAATGCAGAAGTCATCTGCCTGCTGTGGTGATCTCTCTGGGAGCTGCAGACTGGAGCTATTCCTATTTGACTGTCATGCCAGCCACTTCCCATACTGTTTTCATGCCACTGAATAAGTCTCATAAGATCTGATGGTTTTATACATGGGAGTTTCCCTTCACAAGGTCACAAGCTGTCTTGCCTGCTGCCATATAAGATGTGTCTTGCTTCTCCTTTGTCTTCTACCATGATTGTGAAGCCTCCCTTGCCATGTGGAACTGTGAGTTAATTAAACCTCTTTCCTTAATAAATTACTGAGCCTCAGATATGTCTTTATTAGCAATGTGAGAACAGACTAATACAGACTCTAGAGGAGATTTCATATTCTGCTTTTTTGGATTATTAGAAGATTTCAGTTCTTTCAGATTGTAGGAGTCAAGTTCCCATTTTCTTACTATAAACTGAAGGCTGTTTCCACTTTCTAGAGGCTGCTGCTTTGCTTGGCTTGTGGTTTCTATCCTTCATCTTTAAAGGTTGGAACAACAGATCAAATTCTTCTTACTTGTAAAGATTCATGTAGTTATATAGGGTCTACCAAGAAAATCGAAGATAATATCTCCATTTCAAGGTCTCTAACATTATTCGCACCTGTAAAGTCCCTTTTGTCATGTAATGTAACATAGTTACTGGTTCCGGTAGTTGGGATGTAGACATCTTTGGAGGGCCGTTACGTTGCCTACCATAAGAAGTTTAAAGAAAAAAAGTGGATGGGTCTTATTACAAAGGTATTATTATTTAAAGATAACACCTAGAGAAAAATTACTAACCTTCCTAAATATCAGAAAAAGTACAAAAAATAAAGAAACAAAGACAATTGTGAAATGTTTTAAGAAAATATGATACTGGATTGAATCAAAAAAGTCATAGACACATCCTAGTTTCAGAGATTTTCAAAGGGGAAAAAATGAACAAAATTGATTATACAACATTAGTTGTAGGACACAAAATAAAAATCAGGGATCTCAAAATAAGAAAAAACATGTTTGTAAGAATAGATACACAGTATATATAAACAACTAAGTCCAGACAAATTGTATCAATAAATGTAAAACAGCTTACCTCTACTATAAAAAGAAAGCTTTGCAGATCTTACAAAGCAAAACCTTTCCATGATGTGTGTAAGATACTCTTAAAATGACTAAGAAAGGAGGAAAATTTAAAGTTAAGCATTAACATTAAAAAAATTTAAATTAAGTAAAAAATTAATATTGGGACTTCTGCCAAAATGGTTGAGTAGGACCCACTCTAGGGCGCAGTCCCCAGTGAGAGCGATGCAGAAGGTGAGTGGTCTCCACATTTCCAACTGAAGTTCCAGGTTCATGTCAATGGGACTGGTTGGACAGTAGGTATAGCCTGAGGAGGGCAAACTGAGGCAGGGTGGGGCACTGCCTCACCCAGGAAGTGCAGTAGGCTGGAGGATCCACCCTCCTACCCAATGGAGGTTATCAGGGACTTTTCCGACCACTCCAGCACTCCAGTTCAGATATTGCGCTTCTCCCACGGTCTTTACAGCCCACAGACCAGGAGATTAACCCCTGGCCGACAAGTGCTGCAGGGTTTCCAGCACAAAACTGGGTGGCCTTTTCAGCTGGAGCTGCAGGTTTTCAGCACAGAACTGGGTGGCCGTTTTAGCCTGCTCCTATACAGCTCTGTGAGACAGAGCTGCCCATTCTCCTGAAAAAAAGGGATCTGGAGGCAGGGAGCCAAGTGATCTGGCTTGGTGGGTCCCACCACCACAAAGACCAGCAAACTGGCTTCTGTTTTCTTTTTTAATGCCAACTTCTGTTCACTTTTTCTATAAAACCAAAGCTTCATTAAAAAGCGAAGTTATTAATTAAGTTTTTAAAAAGGACACAGGAGCCAGTTTAGAAGGACTCTATTGGCCAAAGTTGTGACAATTCGAGCATCTAAAAAATCATTATTCAGTCCCTGGGCAATCCCTCATTGTCTTCCGTCCCTGTTCTATTCTTATCCATTGGAAACTGCTGAATGGCTTCATATTAACTATAGATAACTTGAGCTTTATAGAATTTATAAAAAAGAAAATCAAATAATAAGTATCTGTTTTGTCTGGCTTATTTCATTCAGCGTATTTATTTTCAGATTAATCCATGTTTGTTGTGTGCAGCAATAGTTTGTTCTTTTTGAGTAATATTCCATTGTGTGGATATACTACAATTTGTTTATTCACCTCTTAATGGACATTTAGACTGTTTTCATGTCTTGACTATTACAAATAAAGCTGCTATAAAAATTATTGTAAAAATTATTGTTTAATAATTATTGAGGCATACTGAATTTGCAAAAAATCCATACACCCTTAGTGATAAATGATAATGCCACAAAACCCAATTTTTTCTATGGGAGGTTATTATTAACCCAAACAATTAATTTGAAAATTGTTAACCTAAGGGAAATAATGAGACATTTATTTGTCTTTTCTATAGGAACTACATGTCAAGGTAACCAAATGAAAAGGGAAACCAAATTTTATAAATGATGCCCTGGTTAAAGGAGAAAGCTCGGTTTTTATAAAATGGTGGCATAGGTATATGGAAGAAAGCTAGAACCAGAAAATTACCATTTCACAATACCTAATGAAATTATTGTAGTAGAAAATGAGTATTCATTGGTGTTAAAACAAATAGGTGAATGGTTGAAAGTAAACTGGACATTTGAATAGTGCTAAAGTAATAACAGATTCCTCACTGAAACTGTGTAATGGAGGGGTTGTGGTGTCACCACTAACAAAGTGATTAATGGTAGGAAACAATATTATGTATCTCTAGCCATGATGCAGTATGAACCATGTAACCTCACTTGTGATGTATTTTAGCCAAAAAAAGCCTTTATTTAGAATCCAGGCAAATCTTTAAATCTAACTTCTATTTGATTTTTTTTCAGGAAATTCAAGGGATAGTTATTGAACTAAATAAACCACAAGGAAGCAATCAGATAAATCTGGAAAGGTGAGATTTTATGAGACAAATGACCCTGTGGCTTCAACCAGTTGGTGTCATGAAAAAGTGAAGTGTTTAAAACAGACTTAATGGCTGAACAACCAGATACAATGTGTGGTCCTAGTTTGGATTCAGTTTTGTAACACCAGCTGCAAGATATTTTGACAGCAATTGAGGGGGGCAGATTTTAATGAACTAGCTATTAGAAGAAACTAAGGAATTTCTGTTTTATTGGTGAAAATGTTGTCTTGGCTGTATAGAAATGTCTAACTGCATCAAGATAATGTGGCACAGAGATAGACAAATTGACTGATGGACTAGATTACAGAGTCTGGAAGGAGATTGAAGCTTGATATCATACTAACATGGCACTGCAGATCATTGCAGAAAAGTGGTCTGTTTAATTAATGGTCCTGAAATAAATTGATTCACTGTATAGAAGTAAAATGAAATTGGATTTCTACTTTACACCATACACAAAAATCAATTATAGATAAACAAAAGACATAAATGTGAAAGTCATAACTTTAAGACATAAAATATAAGATAATCTCTTCATTATTTTGGTGTAGAAGATAATTTCTTTAATATAAATAAAAATGTTTAAGCATATTAAATTAAAAGATCAATAAATTTGATTTCAGTTAAATCAAGAATATGGAAAGAAACTGAAAAAAAAAAAAAAAAAAACCAAATCATATACTGGGAGAAGATACTCACAAGACATAAAACTGGAACAGTGTTGCTATCCAGCATATGTTAAGAATTTTTATAATTTCATAAGAACTAATAAGCAATTTGAAAAAAAGGTAAGCATTTTAATGGAATTATAAATGGCAAGTAAATCAATGAAAAAGATTCTAAACCTCACTCGTAATAGATGATTTATTATAATGAGATATTATTTTATACTCATTGGTTTGGTAAAATTAAGTCTGGCAATCAGAAATCTTGATATGTATATGGAGTAACAGGAACTTTTATATATAGCTAGTGAGAGTGTCAAGTGGTACATTACTTTGGAAAAAACTTTTAAGTTCAAATTGTACACATGGTCTATACCCAGCTACTTCATGTAGGTATAGGTTTTTGACAAACTCTTAAGTACATCAGCATACATGAACAAAAATGTTTGTAGTAATGTTGTGATAGCAAAAAACTGAAAATAAGTCAATTGTCATTTGACCAGAGAATGGATTAAGAAATTCCATTGTCACAGAGCAAGAATGAATGTAACATAGCTTCACATAATAATATAGATAGGTCTTAGAAACACTGTTGAGTAAAGAAATCAAAACAGTATGATATTATTTCTATAATACTTTTTAAAAAGAGAAAACTAAAGAATACATGGTTTAGTGATCCATATATATGTGGAAAAAACTTTTGTAAGCAAGGAAATGGTACTATTCAGGATAGTGGTCACTGAGGGAGGCAGGGATGGGATCAAAGAGGTTAACACAGTTTTAATACTATTGGTGATGTTCTCATTCATAAAATAACTGGTGGATTAGTATATTTTTGGCATGTATTAATTACTTTAAATTTTAAATTAAAATAGAGTTTATGAAAAATTACTGGCAAATGCTGGATTGCATTGTTCTGTATGAATATTTATTCACTATAAAAAATAATATTCTTACTTTTAGATTGTTATTTGTTTGATTTTGAAAGTAGCTCAATAGCTAAATAGTTGAGATAGTGCCTTTTTTTTTTTTTTTTTTTTTTTTTTTTTTTTTTTTTTTTTTTTTTTTTTTTTTTTTTTTGAGACAGTCTTGCTCTTTTACCCCAGCTGGAAT
>NW_016107325.1:5878127-5891634 GCF_001604975.1 Cebus imitator
GCTCACTATCTTGGCTCACTGCAAACTCTGCCCCCAAGTTTAAGCAATTCTCCTGCCTCAGCCTCCCTAGTAGCTGGGATTACAGGGCCCACCACCATGCCTGGCTAATTTTTATATTTAGTAGAGGCAGGGGTTTCACCATGTTGGCCAGTCTGGTCTCAATTTCTTGACCTCAAGTGATATGCCCGGCCTTCCAAAGTGCTGGGATTGTAGAAGTGAGCTACCACACCCAGCCGAGATCGTGCTTTTGAATAGATCTTTCATAGGAGAAAAAAAGGTGTTAATTCTTTTTCTTCGTTTAGATAGCCCGGTGTCCATTTCCTAATTCCTTTTCACCATGGCATGTAAAATGGCATAATCTCTGAAAGGATACACCTAATTTAAATATCTCAATGGTGTTGAAGTAAGCCTTGGTATAGATTTTATTTCATTTGATATAGTACCTTAGAATTCATTAGGATGAAATTTATTCTGGAAGTACAGTGAGAGTAACTATATATTTTAGCATTTTATTACTATTTTTAAAAGATTTATTACTCTGTTTTCACATTACTGTAATGAAACACCTGAAACTGGATAATTTATAAAGAAATACCTGAGACTACATAATTTATAGAGAAAAGAGGTTTAATTGGCTCACAGTCCCTCAGGCTGTACAGGAAGCATGGTGGCTTCTGGGGAGGCCTCAGAAAACTTTACACATGACAGAGGGCAAAGCAGGAGCAGGTGTCTTACATGGCAGGAGCAGGAGTGAGAGAGCCGGAAGGTGCCACACACTTTAAAACAATCAGCTCTTGTGAGAACTCACTCACTCACTATTATATCACAATACCAAGGGGAAAATCTGCCCCCATGATCCAGTCGCCTCCCACCAGGCCCCACGTCCAACACTCAGGAGTACAGTTCAACAAAAGATTTGGGCGGGGACACAGATCCAAACCACATTGTTAGACTTAGCTGATATTTTAGAAATGTGTGGTTTTAGCAATTGTGTGGTTTTACCAATTGTGTGGATACAATTCCATGATAATGTGATGAATTTTGTTTCTTTTTCTATGGTACACATTCTCAGCAGTGTTACAAAAATCTTCAAAAATGACCTAGGCACTATATACCAACTTTGTAAATCTTATTTGTCAATTTTGTACAAGGCACAGTTCAGGAAAGCAGCCAACAAATTTTCATATAGTGTTAGTTCATAACTAGATATGGATAAAATATTACCATAAAATATTAGTCAAATCTCTTCCTAAGGATCTCTATCAGAGATAGTTTAGATTTCATAGCGGCTGTCAATTTCTAATTGGGTGAGTGTACTGCCTCTAGGCAAAATTGCTAAGCAAGCAAAATATGTCTTTAGTGTTTGACGAGTGTTACCCCCACCCATCCATCTTTAAACTTTATTTACAATTTGTATTAGTTTCTTTCCTCTTCTTCAGTCTTCTTCTTCTTCTTCTTTTTTTTTTTTTTTTTGAGACAGAGTCTTCCTCCATTGTCCCGGCTGAAGTGCGATCTCAGCTCACTGCAACCTGCGTTTTCTCGGTTCAAGCAGTTCTCCCATTTAGCCTCCCAAATAGCTGGGATTGCAGGTGTGAGCCACTACACCCGGCTAATGTTTTGTATTTTTAGTAGAGATGGGGTTTCACCATATTGGCCAGGCTGGTCTTGAACTCCTGACCTAAGTGATCCACCTGACTTGGCCTCCCAAAATGCTAGGATTACAGACATGAGCCACCATGCATGGCTGAGTTTCTGGTTTTTCCTTTCAGGTTTCTTTTTTTGGCAAGTTGTGCGTGCACGTGCACGTGCATGTGCACACACACACACACGCACACATTCTTGCATCTCCTTTCTTACAAAAAGGGTAGCATGTTTTCTGACTTGCTTTTTTTTGTATAACACATCCTGGAGATCATCCCGTATTAGTATATAGAGATCTTTCTCATTCTTTTCTGTGGCTGGGTGGTATCTATACATTTTGTGGAAGAATCTTAGTTCAGCTAACCTATCCCTATTAAAGGATACATTTGAATTGTTTTCAATTGTTTGGTATGACAGTGCTACAGTGAATAACCTTGTGCATATGGTGTCTTGTATTTCTTGAAGTGGTTCTTCAGGGAAGATTGCTAGAAGTGGGATTGCTGGGTCAAAGAGTAAATATATCTTATTTATTTATTTATTTTGTATATTACCAACTTCTAAGTAAGAATCACACCATTTTGTACTTCAGCCACAAATGTTTGCAAGTGCCTGTTTCCCTACAGCCTTGACAATGAAGTGTGTTATCAAACTTTTGGATTTTTGCCAATCTGATTAGTAAAAAAATGTATCTCAGCATAGTTTAATTTGCATTTCTCTTATAAGATAAGTAGAGTATATTTTAATTTGTTTAAGGGCCACTAACATTTCTTTTTTTGTAAACTGTTATTTTCCTATTATTCTGTTAGATTTTTGGTCATTTCCTTCTTAGGTTTTCAGATCTCTTTGTATATATCTGTGGGTACACACATAATACAGATGTATGTATTTTTGTCATGCAAATTTACTTTGCATTTATAAAATCAAACATTAATATTTGTTTTATGCCTTCTGGATTTTAAGTCTTAGAAAGGCTTTCCTACTCCCAGTTCGAAGGTATTCAGAAGTCATATTTTCTTTGAGTGCCTACATAGTTTCCATTTTTATATTTAGACATATGATACTTTTGGAGTTTATTCTGTGTATGGTATGATATATCAATTCAATTTTATCTTCTTTCAAATGGTTATCCAATTGCTCCAGCATCATTTCTTGAAAGTTCTTTTTCCCAATCATTTGGGATGCCATTTTTTTGAGTGACTAAATGTTGGTACAAATGTAGGTTTATTTCTAGATTTTATAATCTGTTCCATTGGTCTATTTACATGTCAGTAGATTGTAGTATAGAGACTTTGTAGCATGTTAGGATCTGATAAGTTTAGCAGTCCTCATTTTCATTACTATTCTTTTTCTGTGGTTTTATGGCTAGTCTTGCTTATTTGCTTTTACATATAAAGTTTAGAATCAATGTATTGTGTCGAGATTCAAGAACTTGATAATATTTGTTCTTGATGAGATTGTAAATTAAACTTTGGGAGATTTGGTAATCTTAAGAACATTACAAACATTTTTGTTATTCTTATCTGTTTTTATGTATTTAATGAGAGTTTTATAGTATCTTATGTAAAAATTTGCATATTTCTTTTTAGTTTAGGGTTCTTTATTATCTTCTAATTGTTTATGGTTTGTACATGAATCCTATTGATTTGTGGGTTAGTTTCCTATCCTGTTACTTTACTGAATTATTATTTGTAATTTTACTGTTGATTTTTTTGGGGTTTCCAGGAATATTGCCGTGTCGATCTAAATAGTTTGATTTTTCCTTTCTAATATTTTATTTCTTTATTTTTTAATCGATTGAGTTGCTAAGATTTTCAATACAATTTATATAGTAGTGGAGTTTTGTTTCCAACTTTAATTAGAATGTATTCACCCTTTTTGTCCCCCAGCTTTCCCTATGCCCCACCAGACCTGAACAGCCTCTTTGCTTAAACCAGGCCTTTCTTCGCCATCTTCTTAGGCTTCATCTTAATTAAAATAATTTGGCATACTTGCTAAGAGCCTTATTTTTCCTTCTGATCTGCAATTTTGAAAAAGGAAAATTCCCTTGTGGTATTTAATTTTACTCCTTTATCAGGCAGCTTAAACTCACTTCCTATTGTTAGTCACTGAGTAAAAGTGGACAAAAGAATGATGTTTTTAAATGTGAAACTTTTCTCATGGTTAAAGATTGCTGTTAAAGTATTATTCAGTTTCTGCCAGGCATGGTGGTTCATGCCTATAATCCCAGCACTTTGGAAGGCCGAGATGAGAGGATCACTTGAGGCCAGGAGGTTGCGACCAGTCTGGTCAATATAGCAAGACCACATCCCTAATAATAAATTTTTAAAAGTATCACTTATTTTCTCTGGGAAATTAAGATACAATTAATAAAGCAGAAATATTCTTTTTTATAGTTCTTGGCTAAGTTTTAATCATGATCTTCTGTTTTATCCGTGTAGTGTGCCAGCTGGCTATGTGCATTTAATCTCTGAAGTGGCCATACTATACCATTGATGTGAACATCTTTAGGATGTGGAGGATTGAATAGGGTGCAAAACTATTGAACAAATCTTGCTAAGGTTGAAAAAAGTGAGAAGATGAGTCTTAGTTGGAAAAGTCAAATAATTTAATATTAAAACTCAATTTTATCTTTTCAATGTTTAACCTCAAGCCTAATGTGAATAGCATATAATTTTTAAATATTTTTAAAGAAAAAATATTTTTTACCATGAAATTTCATCACAATACATTTTGCCAAATATGACTGACTCAAAATAACACTTTTGATATATGAAAAGAATATGAAATATCAATTCCAAACAAGCCTATACCAGAGAAGGCAAGTAGGTCTCATTTCATGCCAACTTTAATTGCTTGCTGCTAAGAAGATTATATTAAGAATGGTAATTCTAAGGCTGCCTCTAAGTTTAGAGGGAAGAGTGCTGTGATATCTGCCATATGCAGGGCTGGAGAAGTAATGGCATAAATGCCTCTTTGAAATGTCTCACCTATATTTCAGAACTCTAAATATATGAGTTGGTATTTATGAGCTATAATTGCTACGATTTAGGAAGTTTTTGTTTGTTTAAAAACAACTTTATTGTTGGTGACAAAGTTTCAAATATATTTAATGTGTCTCAGTCTGAATTTCTAGCGTCTGTCTTTCTCTATGGTTTAAATCTGAAAATCGCTAAAAATTATGAAACACCTTGTAGATGTTCAAGTAAGTCATCCATATGGATGATAGTATAGTTGATCTCTGTAACATGGGAATGATGGCAACTTGTCGTTCAAAATTTTTACAAATTGGCATTTATTACCTTGGGAGCAATACCTCAACTCTGCAGATTTTTTTCCCATTAAATTGAATCCATTTATCATGGGTGGACTCACTAACCAAGCTCATGAAGTTTATTTGTTAATTTATACTGAGAACTTTAACTGGAATAGTGATGAAAAACTAGTTAGCCTGATTAGCTCGTGATACTTGTAGTCATTACTTGGGAAGGCAAATCTTAATTCAAATATCAAGTTATTAATTTATAATAAGAAATATAACCATCATTAGAACCGGAATAATCAAATCTATGTGGCTGATCCATCTTATCTTTGTAGGCATACCTACAAGGAAAGTAAAGTCATAATGTTCTTTGTTAAGCATTAATTAGAACAAGGGGAATTAGATTAATTGAATCCAATAATTTTTGTTTCAGTGGGTTTGGTTTTGGCCCAAACAGATTGTCCTGTGTACAGTGCTTGGATGAGCATTGCCAAAATACTGCTTTCTAAGCCTTGTTTTTCCATTTGCATTTGATTGACCAATTCCCCCTTTGATTGACACATTTAATAAAGCATGGTAATATAATTAATCAAACAGCAGCCAAGCCTTTAATTTATCTTTAAAGGTGACTTTGCTCTCTACTCTGGTCCATTAGGCATTTAAAGTTTTACACTTATGAGGCATTCTTATCTTTCTAATTTCCAGGTTCTTGTGAGAAGCCTCACTACTTTTAACTACTTAGAATACATCATATTAAAGAATTGCATTTAAGCTTAATTTTAGTGTATTACTCAAGGACTGTTTAGCTATCTGTTTAAAATACAGATAATAAAGAGTGAGGGAGGGGAGAGATGGAGAAAGGTTATGAATTGTGTTCAATACAAAAAAAAGTTTTTAATGGATGTTGATATTCAGTAAAGTATTTCAGAAGTACACTACTTTTCACACATTTTTTGTTGCATGCTCTAGCCTTAGCCCTCAGACCTCTCATGCAGACAGCACATATGTTCAATGGGGCTGTGCTGTTACAGTTAGTGTCTAATGATGTGTGCTATTAGCCTGTGGTAATGTTCTCAGGGAAGCTGAATTAGGCTCAGGATATTATCAGAAAAGGACTTCACGGCTTACTAAAGATGTATTTTTGTTTCTTTTTCCCACTTTATTTGATACTATGTTTCTAGGATTTTTCTTTCTGTAAACCACCACATTTCTTAAATTCTGTTCTACTCAACCCTGGAAAACAAAAGCTGACCAATCACCATAGTTTTATGTAAACACATACTATTAAGCAACACTTGGTTTTCTGAAGCAATTTCTAGTTGAGGAGCTCCAAGCATTTAATAAGTACAGCTTTCTAGTCTTTCATTTAATCAGAATTGGGGATAAGGGAGCAGGGAAAATTGCAGGTTTTGAAATTTATTCAATTCTGTGGTTCTATATGGAATATGGGGCATGCCATTAAGTGATTTTGTATAACTGGTTGTGGTGACAACTTTCTCAAAAGGAAAATTATTCATTTGTATGAAACTGTTACCATTGGGACAAATTCACAGATATGGCTTTGGGATTTATTTCTTCTTCCTTATAAAATTGGGGAGATTTACAAATAATTTTTTTGACTAGAAAAAATATCTGATTATGGTTAGTAAGATAAAATAATGCAAAACAAAACCAAAAAGTTCTATTTTAAAAATTATTAATAGCTGTTTCTGAGTTTTGGGGTGGAAAGACTTTTATTTAAGAAGACTCTGTTGCACTTGGATAATTTTTGTTATGTACCTGAAGACTGTTGGTAATATTTCAAGAAGGAGATGAGAATAAGAGATCCCAATGTTATTCCTTGTGATTTGACGTTAGAGAAAGCTCCCAAGAATGAGCAAGGAATATACAGGCAAGTTAGAAAGAGAATGGGACTGGGGTACACAATGAGACAGACGAGGAGGTGGGAGTGGATGGTGATGGAGGTAGTTCTGAATATTTGACGTAGTGGATTTTGAAACTGATTCCAACAGTTTGGGGACCAGATTCCCATTATTAAAATGAGACGAGGTTGTATGTGTGAACCTGGATCTGGGCCCTAAGAACTGAATATTTGGCAATCGAGCTTGTTGAAAATGACTCTCCCTTTACTGAGCATAACTAGGGGGTCACATTCAACTTTCAGAAAAGAGGCTCTAATTCTATGTTCTGTTCCTATCCTTCAGGAGTGGTTTTTCAACTTCAGAAAACATTTTCTGAGTTTAGGCAGCATTTTGCTTCCATGAAATTTGTTTTAGTTCAGATATTTCTTAGAGAATTTTTGGCGTAATCAGTATAGTATTGAATATTTCCTGTTGACTAGGACCTGAATGATAAGGTTGAATATACAGGCAACATTTTGTGTTTTAAGATGTAAATGGGGGGCTAGACTCTGCACCTCCTTGGGGCTTACTAAGAGCTAAACAGGCTCTGCTGTTCCTAATCATCCCATCAGCACAAACCTTATCATTCTCTCCACTCTCCACCCTCCCAGAAGCAGATTAAAAGACTAGGGTGAAAAAAGTAAAAGCATTGGACTTATGAGTCATTAGCCTAGAGGGAAGGGGCTGTGGTTTTTATTTTCTTTCCTCAAAGGGAAGAAGTGGGATGCTCAGCACCCCAATCTAAGTGAGGGTATGGTTACTTGTAATGATTTTTATGTTCTTCTGGTTTGAAGTTTGCTTATGCTGTAGTCTTGGTGATCTTCCCTATTTGAACAGGAGGATAGATAATTGGAAAGCGAGTGCATGATGGGGTGAAGGGCAGTGGGGAGCAGCCTGCATTCTCATGTTACGCTTAGAAAGGATGTCTGAGTTTCTCAAGTCAAGTGGGAAGGTAGCTGGGTCTTAGCCATCTTGACAGAAGCCTACCCAAGACAGCTTGCTAGCAGTCAAATATATCCTGGCAGAAAGAGGATGTAAAGTAAATTGTTCTCCAGGGTACACACTAAAGGGACATTGGAAAAGGATAAACTGGAGACAGATTTTCTACCTTATGAAAACACATTTGCCTAATGAAAGAACCAGCATTTGGATGCCTGCCACACAGAGTTCATCAATACCCAGCTTTGGCCAAGAAAGGATAACAACAGGGATCTGGTAAGAAAGAGCCACACCTCTCTTCAACTTCTTCCTCCTTACCACAACAAACCAGGACAAAGGGGCCTGGAGATGGGGCTGGGAGAGGAAGAATGAAAGATCAGATTACTTACTTTCTTACTCGTAAGTCTTTCAGGCTAAGGCCCGGACAGTATTTCAGGGGAAAGGATGAAATGAGCTCTTAAGTTGGAAATTTCAAACTGGTCTGGGCTGTATTATGCCTGAAAAAATGATCTAGAAAGGTCTTCAATCCTTCCAAGATGTCAGTTAGGAAATAACAGGGATGGGAAAGGTAGAATAGAGCTAGTATAGCTGAAGGCAGCCATGGGGAAAATATGAAATCCTTCAATGTCATGCATCCTGTCTCATTCCAGATCTGCCTTGTCATTTGTGTTCCATTAATGGCACTGTTTTATAAAACTCAAAACTACTCTTCATGCCTGTACATTGACTGTCACCAGAACCTGACCCATATTCACTTGTAGGACTGTATGAAAGTGACTAAGGGAAGGAATGTAAAGAATTATAGAACCTCGTAGGCCCTAGGTTCAACTTGACTTCCATGAGTAGAATAATGATGCTGATGGGATGATATTCTAGAAGACTTACTACCACCAGTTCAAGATGTTGTCCAAGTCCCTGGATTGTTACAGAAGCAGGAGCTCCTGCCTTGGATTCTAGCTTCAACTTCTTCCTGCCAAGGCCAGCTTTTACCCAGCAGTAATACCTTTTTACTGCTTGCAGTGGGGATAGACTGTTTCCTCAACTGCTATTATTAATGGCCTAGACAAACAAACATTTCCCTCAGGATGATTTTTGTACTCCAAATTGTGATTAAGTAATGTTCTGTTTATGTATCACAACTTTTTAATTTTTCCATGTAACTTATGTAGTCCACTTAAAATTCTATTAAGAATATGTGTCAGATTTCTGCCAAAATGGCTGAATAGGAATAGCTCTGGGGTGCAGTTCCCAGTGAGAGAGATGCAGAAGGCGAGTGATCTCTGCATTCCCAACCAAGGTACCAAGTTCATTTCAATGGGACTTGTTGGATAATGAGTGTAGCCCAATGTGGGCAAACTGAGGCAGGATGGGATGCTTCCCACCTGGGAAGTACAACAGGATGGAGGATCGGGGACATTACTCCCTTGGCATTCCAGTTCAGATACCGTGCTTCTCCCATGGCCGTTGCAACCCACAGTCCAGGAGAACACCACTGGGCTGAAAAGTGCCACAAGGTACAAACAGAGATCTGAGTGACAGCTCCAGCTGGCCTGGTGCTGCGAGTTGTTGGCACAGATCTGGGTGGAAGTTTTGACTAGTGCCGAGAGTGTCTGTGAGACAGATCTACCCACTTACCAGGAAGAGGGAGAGCTGAAAGCAGGGAGACAGGTGATACAGCTTGGCAGGTCCCACCCCCGCAAAGACTAGCAAACTGAAGCCCTCTCACTTGAGAGTTTTGCAGCCAGCACATCAGTCTGAGCTCCATCCGGGACGATCAAGCTTGGTGAGGTGAAGGACATCCGCCATTTCAAAGGCGGGTCTAATCTCACCTGGGTAAACAAAAACCAGAGGAAGCCTACACAGCAGCTGGGCTGAGTCCAAGGCAGCCCAGCAGCACCTTTGCAGGCAGACAAGACACAGACTGCCTTCTCAAATGGCTCCCTGACCCCTGAATAACTAAAAAAATGCCTTATACAGGAGAGCTCAGGCTGACCCCTTATGGGTACCTTTCTGGAATGAAGCTACCAAGGGAAAGGTCAGGCAGCAATCCTCGTTGATCCGCACCCAACCCCTTGGCAGGTGATTCCCAGGCAAGCAAGATCTGGACTGGATCTCCAGCAGTCCTACACCAGAGGGGCCTGACTCTTAGAAGGAAAACTAAACAAAAAGAAATAGCTTCAACATCAACAGAAAGGATGTCCACTCAGACCACACCTGAAATCACCAACTTCAAAGATCAAAGGGAGATAAACCCACAAAGATGGGAAGAAACCAGCACAAAAAGGGTGAAATCATCAAAGACCAGAATATCTCTCCTCCTCCAAGGGATTACAACTCCTCACCAGCAAGGGAACAAAACTGGATGAAAAATAAGTTTGAAGAATTGATAGAAGCAGGCTTCAGAAAGTGGGTAATAACAAACGTCTCTGATCTAAAGGAACATGTTCTAACCCAATGCAAAGAAACCAAAAACCTTGAAGAAAAGTTAGATGAAATGCTAACTAGAATGACCAGCTTAGAGAAGGACATAAATGACTTGATGGAGCTGAAAAACACAGCACAAGAACTTCATGAAGCATACACAAGTTTCAATAGCCAAATCAATCAAACAGAAGAAAGGATATCAGAGATTGAAGATCAACTCAATGAAATAAAATGAAAAAGCAAGATTAGAGAAAAAAGTGAAAAGAAATGAACAAAGCCTCTAAGAAATATGGGATAATAGGAAAAGACCTAATCTATGCCTGATCAGTGTACCTGAATGTGACAGGGAGAAAGAATCTAAGCTGGAAAACACTCTTCAGGATATTATCCAGGAGAACTTCCCCAACCTAGTAAGGCAGGCCAACATTCAAGTCCAGGAAATATAGAGAACACTACAAAGATATTCCTCAAGAAGAGCAACCCCAAGGCACATAATCATCAGATTCACCAGGGTTGAAATGAAGGAAAAAATGCTAAAGGTAGCCAGAGAGAAAGGTAGGGTCACCCACGCCTTTGTGGTTGTCTCTCTTGGCAGAAACCATACTTGCCAGAAGAGAGTAGGGGCCAGTATTCAATATCAATAAAGAAAAGAACTTTCAACCCAGAATTTTATATCCAGCTAAATTAAGCTTCATAAACGAAGGAGAAATAAAATCCTTTTCAGACAAGCAAATGCTGAGAGGTTTCATCACCACCAAATCTGCCTTACAAGAGCTCCTGAAGGAAGCACTGAACATGGAAAAGAACAACCAGTATCAGCCACTGCAAAAATGTACCAAATGGTAAAGATGAATGACACAGTGAAAATACTGCATCAACTAACAGGCAGAGCAGCCGACCAGAACCAAAATGACAGGATCAAATTCACACATAACAATATTAATGTTAAACGTAAATGGCCTAAATGCCTCAATCAAAACACATAGACTGGTAAACTGGATAAAAAGTCAAGACTCATTGGTGTGCTGTGTTCAGGAGACCTGTCTCACATGCAAAGACACACATCGACTCAAAATAAAGGGATAGAAGAAGATTTACCAAGCAAATGGAGAGCAAAAAATAGCAGCGGTAGCAATCCTAGTTTCTGATAAAATGGACTTTAAACCAACAAAGATCAAAAGAGACAAAGATGGGCATTACATAATGGTAAAGAGATCAATGCAACAAGAAGAGCTAATTATCCTAAATATATATGCACCCAACACAGGAGCACCAATATACATAAAGCAAGTTCTTAATGACCTACAAAGAGACTTAGACACCTGCACAATAGTAGTGGTAGACTTCAACACTCCACTGTCAATATTAGACAGAGCAATGAGCCAGAAAATCAACAAGGATATCCAGGACTTGAATGCAGATCTGGACCACGTGGACCTAATAGACATCTACAGAACTTTCTACCCCAAATTCACAGAATATACATTCTTCTCAGAACCACATCACACGTACTCTAAAATTGACCATATAATTGGAAGTAAATCACTCCTTAGCAAATGCAGATGAACAGAAATCATAACAGTCAGTCTCTCAGACCACAATGCAATAAAATTAGAACTCAGGATTAAGAAACTCACTCAAAACTGCACAACTACATAGAAACTGAATAACTTGCTCCTGAATGGTGGCTGGAGCAATGAAACAATGAAATGAAGGAAGAAATAAACATGTTCTTCAAAACCAATGAGAATGAAGACACAACGTACCAGAATCTCTGGGACACATTTAAAGCAGTGTCTAGAGGAATATTTATAGCAATAAATGCCCACATGAGGAGCAAGGAAAGATCTAAAATCGACACCCTGTCATCAAAATGGAAAGAGCTAGAGGAGCAAGGTCAAAAGAACTCAAAACCTAGCAAAAGACAAGAAATAGCTAAGATCAGAGCAGAACTAAGGAGATAGAGACAAAAAAACTTTCAAAAAATCAATAAATCCAGGAGCTGGTTTTTTGAAAAGATCAACAAAATAGGCCACTAGCCATATTAATAAAAAAGAAAAGAAAGAAGAATTGAATAGATGCAATAAAAAGCAATAAAGAGGATATCACCACTGATTCCACAGAAATACTAACTACCATCAGAGATTACTACAAACAACTCTATGCACATTAACTAGTAAATCTGCAAGAAATGGATAAATTCCTGGACATTTGCACCCTCCCAAGACTAAACCAGGAAGAAATTGAAACCCCAAATAGACCAATAACAAGGTCTGAAGTTGAGACAGCAATTAATAGCCTACCAACCAAAAAAGGTTCAGGTCCAGATGGGTTCACAGCCGACTTTCTACCAGACATACAAAGAAGAGCTGATACCATTGCTTCTGAAACTATTCCAAACAATACAAAAAGAGAGAATCCTCCCTAACTCATTTTATGAGACCAACATCATTCTGATACTAAAACCTGGCAGAGACACAGTAAAAAAGAAAACTTCAGGCCAATATCTATGATGAACATAGATGCAAAAATCTTCAGTAAAATACTGGCAAACCAAATGCAACAGCACATTGAAAAGCTTATCCATCACGATCAAGTAGGCTTCATCTCAGGGATGCAAGGCTGGTTCAACATATGCAAATCTATGAACTTAATACAGCACATAAACAGAACCAAAGACAAAAACACATGATTATCTCAATAAATGCAGAGAAAGCGTTCGACAAAATTCAATAGCCTTTTATGCTAAAAACCCTCAATAAACTAGGTATTGATGGAACATATCTCAAAATAATAAAAGGTATTTATGACAAACCCACAGCCAATATCATACTGAATGGGCAAAAACTGGAAGCATTCCCTTTGAAAACTGGCTCTAGACAAGTATGTCCTCTCTCACCAGTCCTATTCAATATGGAACTGAAAGTTCTAGCCAGAACAATCAGGCAAGAAAAAGAAATAAAAGATACTCAAGTATAAAAAGAGGATTGCAAATCCTGACAGAGACAATCTGCAAATTGTCTCTATTTGCAGATGACATGACTGTATATTTAGAAGACCCCATCATCGGCCGGGCGTGGTGGTTCATACCTGTAATCCCAGCACTTTGGGAGGCCAAAGTGGGCGGATCACGAGGTCAAGAGATTGAGACCATCCTGGCCAACATGGTGAAACCCTGTCTCTACTAAAAATGCAAAAGAAAAGCAGCTGGACATAGTGGCACTCACCTGTAGTCCCAGCTACTTGGGAGGCTGAGGCAGGAGAATTGCTTAAACCTTGGAGGCGGAGGTTGCAGTGAGCTGAGGTCATGCCACTGCACTCCAGCCTGGCACCTGGTGACAGA